>NC_056726.1:1258579730-1258619730 GCF_019279795.1 Protopterus annectens
TGTCTATGTTCAGGAGGTGTAGAGATAGGCTGCTTTTATTTAGGATGGCTACTCCCCTGCCTCTTTTTCCTTGACTATCTTTTCTATGTATATTTTAGCCAGTGGGGTTATTTCATTTTCACTAATATCTGGTTTTAGCCAGGTTCCGGTTAACAGGACGTCAGGATTGTAGTGAGTTAGGGTGGCATTTAATTCATGTACTTTGTTAAGGACACTTCTAAGGTTGATGTTTAATATTAGGAGGTCAGATTTTTCTTGTTTGGGTAGGGTGGGAGGTGGAGTTGAGAGTTTGGGTTTAGTGAGGAAGTTGTGGGTCCAGGGTTGGGATGAATATCACCACTCTGCATTAGTCTTGTTGTCATTAGGTGCAGTATTTTTATTAGCTTGTTTGTGGTTTTATCATATGGGGTGCTGAGTGGATAGGTAGGATTGTGAATTTTGCTAGTGAGATTGGGGTACTGTTGTACATAGAGTGGAATATTGGAATGTTGGGGTGTGGATTGTGTAGTGGTTGTGTTAGTGTGGGGGTGTGCATATGGGGTCAGTACAAGAAATATTGTGGGGGTTGTGATATGTGTGAGGAATATTAGACATAGTGTTGCAGCTAGGTGCATCATTAGCATGTTTGCATAATGTAGTGATATGGGGTGTAGTGATGAGCAGTGGTTGAGTGTGATGGAGTTAGTACTGGGTGTGGAAATGATTAGGGATATTGGGATAGGTTAAGGTGTGAGTGGGTGTGGCTTATTCAAAATAAATGTAGATGTAGTGGGGCGGGTGGGAAATGGGGGCAGGGTAGGGAAGTGGAGTGATCCCGGAGTGAAGCACAGGGAGAATGGAGTGGGATGCACCCCGCTGCCTAATGTTTGTATGATATCTTTCTTAAATATCTACTTTTTCATGTACTGCACAAAAAACAATCTGCAATGGCCAGACACTGGTAAGTAAAGGGGGGAACTACCACTCTATGGACTATGTCATATGTAAGTATTTTTCTGGAAGAAATTTGTTAAGAAGGGCCCAATAGAAGAGTGTAGACTAGCAAGGGGGAGAACTATTGAAGAGAAGGCTTACAACTGGGGGAAGGAATAGTAGTTTGCTACTAGAGTTTGTAGTTATAAATAATGCCAGAGCAAAGACTAATATAAAAACTGGTTTAAGGTAGGGAAGGGGCCTTATAAATAGCAGAAATAAGGGTAACAGAGGTCCCTGGCAGTGTGCTAACTACACAGATTACAGAGGCATAATTTGTTTTTCTGGTACATACATTAGCTGTTACAGTTTCTTGAAGGGGATGTATCCCGCACTGTGTGTAGAGAGTCCGGGCTTGACAGCAGCATGGTTGTACTTCAGCTAGCCTGTTTAACCAGTGCTAGAGGAGTGGGTTACTGTTAGGGAAAGAAAGTTAGAAGGAGTTAGCTACTCTGCATGGGGTTGGTGACCGAGGTAGACTGGTCAGATAGCATTCTTATTCAGAATGCATTATAGTTTTTTACACATGCTATGCACTTTAAATAGTCAGC
The DNA here is from genome assembly GCF_019279795.1 of Protopterus annectens. Lineage (NCBI taxonomy): Eukaryota > Metazoa > Chordata > Ceratodontiformes > Protopteridae > Protopterus > Protopterus annectens. Next base: position 1,258,581,254 of record NC_056726.1, read on the forward strand.
ATACACAACACTATGCACTTTATATAACCAGTATCAATAGCACTATGCACGTTATGTAGTCAGTAGACACATCTTTCCATATTATATGTATATTTTATATAAATAACACAATTTATTTTTAAGTGTAACATGTTTTTTATAACTAAATTTGGTACCTTTACTATTTAATTTAACTTAGGGACATGTGTTAATATCGACTAATGCTTCTTAATAACATATGTTATATGGAATGTGTTATGATCATAGGTCAAGACAACAGGAACTGCCAAATGACTACGAACTCTCCTCAAGGACAGCAAAAACGGATGGAAACACTCGCCACTCCAGAGACCAGTCTTACGTCACCAAAATGGATTACAATCTTTTATTAAGCATCAAATACTCCAAGACCATGAACGCTTTAGTAAAATAACACACTGCATTTTCGTCACACATAGACTTCATCAGATACCCCAATGCATCCTTTCCAATATCATTTTATAGTCTCACTAATTGAATAATTAGTGTTCCAATTACATCTAATTGACATTTAAAGCAGAAATTGAGATGTTGCTTACCCACAGTAATGCTTTGTCATTGAATACATATTACACATGAAATATATAAGGAAAAAAATTATATAAAAGTATCTATAATGATTTAAAATACCATATTTCAACAACTAAATTAATAAATATGTTAATAAATATAAATATATAAATATTCCATTAAATATTCCTATAAATATATGCATCACAATATAACTCATTCTATAAAAATATTTTAAAACCTCATTATTTATATAAAAAAGTCACTTTTAAAAACACAATTAGGGGAACTTTTTGTTAAATATTAAAATACTATAGTAAATGCATTATGAATTCATGAATATACTTGAAAACTGTTTTAAACTGTTTTAAAAAATCCTTTCAAGATATTTTAACATACAAACTAGTCTATAGAATAATGTAGTGGAGACCTCTAGTGGCCAAGCCAAATATGTATCATTTCTTATAATTTAGCTGCTCTTAATTTTAATAAGGGTAGTATAGAGATGCTATCATTTAACCCAGGCCATTTGTCCGCGTTCAATGCCACTTGCCACCATAGCTCTCTATATTCTATCCTGGTCTCCCAGGGGCCCCCTCTAATATCTACTGGAATATGTTCTACAATTAGAAATTTAAATTTATATTCCTTACAAAGTTTACTATGCTTGTATAGGGCATTACTCTCTTTCTTTACTGAAATCTCATATATGTGTTCATAAATCCGTTTTTAGAGCTCTTTCAGATTTACCAATGTAGAAAGAGCCACATTTCTCACAATAAGCAAGGTATACTATGCCTTTTGTATCACAATTAAAATATCCTGTACTATATACCTTTCTATTTCTACTTTGAATATAGTATCCTTCTTCATTAGATATATAACTACACTGGGCACAGTGACCGCACTTATCGTGCCCTTCTTATCATTATTTTTGTTTTTATTAGTAACCTTTTTCTTATTTTCCAAAATGTTGCCCATATTCCTTGAATTTCTATAGATAATTTTCTTAGGAATATTTGATATGTTTTCTATATCTGAAAATGTCACAAATTTATCCCATTCTTTGAAAAATATTTTGCTTATTCCACTATTTATATTATTATATTCTAACACTAATGCTTGGGAATAAACATCAGAACTATTACTATTGATACTACTTTGTCTAGTATCAATGGTAGGATTTCTTGTAACTCCACATTCTTGTCCTTTGTATATAGGTTGAAACCTACCTTTCCTTCCTTCCTTCACCTCCATTTTTATTTTTTCAACAAAATCCTTGGGGTAGCCTCTCTCCCAAAACATTTTTTCTAAAAAGTCACATTCACTTTTAAAATCCTGTTCTAAACTTGTCATACGGCTACCCCTTACGAATTGTCCTTTAACAATACTTTTCTTACAATGTTTCGGGTGCGCACTAGTATAGTGTAGGAAAGAGTTACAATACGTAGGTTTCCTATATACTTTGGATTCATAATGTCCTTCCCCTTTGTAAAATTCAATATCTAAATATATTAAACTAAATTCTGACACATGATGTGTAAATCGTAAGAAACTAGTGGTAGAATTTAAATATTCCATAAATTCAGACAATTTGTCCCTTCCAGCAGTCCAAATGATAACTATATCGTCCAAAAATCTCCTATACATAGTCCAACATACATTGTAAATGGAGTTGAGGGCGTATTTTCTTCCCAAAATGCTAAGATGAGATTAGCATATGTGGGGCACAAGCTGCCCCCATAGCTACTATGGATCTGCTGGAAGAATTCACCTTTAAAGTAAATAAAATTATTATTTAAGACCAGATCCATAAGCCACAGACATGCTAACTTGTCATTCTTGCCCATATGTCCATAATCAAACACTATTTCTTCCAATATAATTTTTCCTTCCCCGTGGGGTATGGAAGAAAATAAATCCACTATATCGATGGTTAAAAACAAGATATTATCTTGCCATTCACAATTATTTAAATCCTTTAGTAGCTCCCATAAATCCTTTAAGATGTTGGGTCTTTCCATCCATATAGGTTTTAACTTCTTATCCACATATTTAGCCAAGGTCTCTGTTTTAGAACCTTCGGCTGACACTATGGGTCTCAATGGGGGGTCCATAGGGTTTTTGTGGATTTTTGGTATCCCAAAGATCACCGGGACCTTTGGTTTGTCCACCTTTAAAAACCCATAACTACTAGGACTTATTAATCCTTCTTGTTCCATATCATGTAAGGCCATATCTATTCTATGATAGGCTATGTTAATCTCATTTCTAGACACAGTCCTATACCTATTCTCATCCCATAAATGTGTATACATTTTACTATCATAAAGAATACAGTCCATCAATATGATACCCCCACCCTTGTCGGGCTTCATTATTCTTATTTCTTTATTATTCTTGATCTCATATAATAAATCCTTTTCTTTCTTAGTTAAATTGTCGCAAGATTTTTTTGAGTTACACATCTCTCTTATTTCTTTTTCAACCACTTTTTCTAAATTTTTTATCTGTGGGTGTAATGGTGGGTTATATGTACTTTTTCTCTTCAAAACCTCACCATCTCCCCCATTCCTTGTATTATTTATACATGGCCACATCACCTTAAAATTAACTTTTCTCAAAAAAAGTTTTATATCCAAAAGGCTTTTAGCCATATCTCCATTGTTGTTAGGTATGAACTTCAAACCCTTGGAAAAAAGAGAAAAATGTTCCTTTTCTATTATTACACTACTAAAATTATAGATACTGAAATTATCCTAGTGAGACAAACCTTATTGATAAGTCCATTCCCTCATCTATCGGAGGTCCGGGTCAGGGTTCAATAATATTTCCTCCCCTTCTGCCTCCCTCCACTGAAAATTCACATTCTGTGGTCCCTGTTTATTAATTAAGCGTTAGGACCTCCGTAAGGAGGAAAGCTTCATCATATTCCTTATCATTCTCACTATAATTTTCATCATTTTCATTATATCCCATAGCCCCCACTTCCTCTATCTCATTATTAATATCCACATATGTATTACCATAACTTTTGTATGACCCCTGAGGTTTGGGATAACTAGTGTGGGTATTATATTCATGTATGTCTCTTTCCAATTTTTTAATTTTTCTCTGAATGAGATCATTACATCTCTGTTCAACATTCTTCCTAATGTTAAAATATTTACATTTCTCTTCGTGTACACTAAACATTAAATCCCTGCGGATGCATTGGTCCAACTGTTCGATATCTTTATGCATACCATCCAATATTCTCACATTTTCCTTGATAATTAATTTGAGCATATCCAAACCACATTTATTAAAAATACTGATTAATTCTTTGTAATAATTAGAGCCAACCATGACATTATTAGGAAATTTGAAGACCCTCAGGCCTTTAGGTACAATTTCCTTCACAATACATTCATTGAGATACTCATTCTCAATGACTAATGCTCTGAATTTATACATTAAACTATTAAGATTATTTAACTTTTGCTTATATGTCCCGTTCACAACATTAATACCATTGTCATTATGTCCATAAAAATTAATACTCGGCTTGGAGCGTAACCAATCAAGACTGTCTATGGTTACATTATTAACTCCCAAATGGTTCACAGTACCTGTTGGATTAACGTTATCGCCATTACCATTGCTTCCAGCGTCTCTTTCTTGTTGTTCCGTCATATCTTCCCCAAATAAACAGGGTGTGTTGGAAGGATGGAACGTATTCTCTATTCCAGGGTCGCCGATCCTATTCCTTAGGCCCATAAGCTCTCCCTGCTCGCGTCCTCCTCCATTACCATGATTGTGGAAGCAACGATGCGAACCTGAACCCTGTGAGCCATTTTTTCCTTCTAACATGGCTACACTGAGTGGGGTTAGAATATTTATAAGCTCGGTAAGCTGACCTATCAGCTTACGCGTACTCCCCACGTCCTCAGTGCCTCGCGTCTCAGTTGTGGAAGAGCTATCCATCACGCTCCCGAAAAAAACCAATAACCAAGACAACAGGAACTGCCAAATGACTACGAACTCTCCTCAAGGACAGCAAAAACGGATGGAAACACTCGCCACTCCAGAGACCAGTCTTACATCACCAAAATGGATTACAATCTTTTATTAAGCATCAAATACTCCAAGACCATGAACGCTTTAGTAAAATAACACACTGCGTTTTCGTCACACATAGACTTCATCAGATACCCCAATGCATCCTTTCCAATATCATTTTATAGTCTCACTAATTGAATAATTAGTGTTCCAATTACATCTAATTGCCATTTAAAGCAGAAATTGAGATGTTGCTTACCCACAGTAATGCTTTGTCATTGAATACATATTACACATGAAATATATAAGGAAAAAAATTATATAAAAGTATCTATAATGATTTAAAATACCATATTTCAACAACTAAATTAATAAATATGTTAATAAATATAAATATATAAATATTCCATTAAATATTCCTATAAATATATGCATCACAATATAACTCATTCTATAAAAATATTTTAAAACCTCATTATTTATATAAAAGTCACTTTTAAAAACACAATTAGGAACTTTTGTTAAATATTAAAATACTATAGTAAATGCATTATGAATTCATGAATATACTTGAAAACTGTTTTAAACTGTTTTAAAAATCCTTTCAAGATATTTTAACATACAAACTAGTCTATAGAATAATGTAGTGGAGACCTCTAGTGGCCAAGCCAAATATGTATCATTTCTTATAATTTAGCTGCTCTTAATTTTAATAAGGGTAGTATAGAGATGCTATCATTTAACCCAGGCCATTTGTCCGGGTTCAATGCCACTTGCCACCATAGCTCTCTATATTCTATCCTGGTCTCCCAGGGGCCCCTCTAATATCTACTGGAATATGTTCTACAATTAGAAATTTAAATTTATATTCCTTACAAAGTTTACTATGCTTGTATAGGGCATTACTCTCTTTCTTTACTGAAATCTCATATATGTGTTCATAAATCCGTTTTTTAGAGCTCTTTCAGATTTACCAATGTAGAAAGAGCCACATTTCTCACAATAAGCAAGGTATACTATGCCTTTTGTATCACAATTAAAATATCCTGTACTATATACCTTTCTATTTCTACTTTGAATATAGTATCCTTCTTCATTAGATATATAACTACACTGGGCACAGTGACGCTTATCGTGCCCTTCTTATCATTATTTTTGTTTTTATTAGTAACCTTTTTCTTATTTTCCAAAATGTTGCCCATATTCCTTGAATTTCTATAGATAATTTTCTTAGGAATATTTGATATGTTTTCTATATCTGAAAATGTCACAAATTTATCCCATTCTTTGAAAAATATTTTGCTTATTCCACTATTTATATTATTATATTCTAACACTAATGCTTGGGAATAAACATCAGAACTATTACTATTGATACTACTTTGTCTAGTATCAATGGTGGGATTTCTTGTTACTCCACATTCTTGTCCTTTGTATATAGGTTGAAACCTACCTTTCCTTCCTTCCTTCACCTCCATTTTTATTTTTTCAACAAAATCCTTGGGGTAGCCTCTCTCCCAAAACATTTTTTCTAAAAAGTCACATTCACTTTTAAAATCCTGTTCTAAACTTCAACTATTTTCTTCCATACCCCACGGGGAAGGAAAAATTATATTGGAAGAAATAGTGTTTGATTATGGACATATGGGCAAGAATGACAAGTTAGCATGTCTGTGGCTTATGGATCTGGTCTTAAATAATAATTTTATTTACTTTAAAGGTGAATTCTTCCAGCAGATCCAAGGGGTAGCTATGGGGGCAGCTTGTGCCCCCACATATGCTAATCTCATCTTAGCATTTTGGGAAGAAAAATACGTCCTCAACTCCATTTACAATGTATGTTGGACTATGTATAGGAGATTTTTGGACGATATAGTTATCATTTGGACTGCTGGAAGGGACAAATTGTCTGAATTTATGGAATATTTAAATTCTACCACTAGTTTCTTACGATTTACACATCATGTGTCAGAATTTAGTTTAATATATTTAGATATTGAATTTTACAAAGGGGAAGGACATTATGAATCCAAAGTATATAGGAAACCTACGTATTGTAACTCTTTCCTACACTATACTAGTGCGCACCCGAAACATTGTAAGAAAAGTATTGTTAAAGGACAATTCGTAAGGGGTAGCCGTATGACAAGTTTAGAACAGGATTTTAAAAGTGAATGTGACTTTTTAGAAAAAATGTTTTGGGAGAGAGGCTACCCCAAGGATTTTGTTGAAAAAATAAAAATGGAGGTGAAGGAAGGAAGGAAAGGTAGGTTTCAACCTATATACAAAGGACAAGAATGTGGAGTTACAAGAAATCCCACCATTGATACTAGACAAAGTAGTATCAATAGTAATAGTTCTGATGTTTATTCCTAAGCATTAGTGTTAGAATATAATAATATAAATAGTGGAATAAGCAAAATATTTTTCAAAGAATGGGATAAATTTGTGACATTTTCAGATATAGAAAACATATCAAATATTCCTAAGAAAATTATCTATAGAAATTCAAGGAATATGGGCAACATTTTGGAAAATAAGAAAAAGGTTACTAATAAAAACAAAAATAATGATAAGAAGGGCACGTATAAGTGCGGTCACTGTGCCCAGTGTAGTTATATATCTAATGAAGAAGGATACTATATTCAAAGTAGAAATAGAAAGGTATATAGTACAGGATATTTTAATTGTGATACAAAAGGCATAGTATACCTTGCTTATTGTGAGAAATGTGGCTCTTTCTACATTGGTAAATCTGAAAGAGCTCTAAAAAAACGGATTTATGAACACATATATGAGATTTCAGTAAAGAAAGAGAGTAATGCCCTATACAAGCATAGTAAACTTTGTAAGGAATATAAATTTAAATTTCTAATTGTAGAACATATTCCAGTAGATATTATTGGGGGCCCCTGGGAGACCAGGATAGAATATAGAGAGCTATGGTGGCAAGTGGCATTGAACGCGGACAAATGGCCTGGGTTAAATGATAGCATCTCTATACTACCCTTATTAAAATTAAGAGCAGCTAAATTATAAGAAATGATACATATTTGGCTTGGCCACTAGAGGTCTCCACTACATTATTCTATAGACTAGTTTGTATGTTAAAATATCTTGAAAGGATTTTTTAAAACAGTTTAAAACAGTTTTCAAGTATATTCATGAATTCATAATGCATTTACTATAGTATTTTAATATTTAACAAAAAGTTCCCCTAATTGTGTTTTTAAAAGTGACTTTTTTATATAAATAATGAGGTTTTAAAATATTTTTATAGAATGAGTTATATTGTGATGCATATATTTATAGGAATATTTAATGGAATATTTATATATTTATATTTATTAACATATTTATTAATTTAGTTGTTGAAATATGGTATTTTAAATCATTATAGATACTTTTATATAATTTTTTTCCTTATATATTTCATGTGTAATATGTATTCTAAGACAAAGCATTACTGTGGGTAAGCAACATCTCAATTTCTGCTTTAAATGTCAATTAGATGTAATTGGAACACTAATTATTCAATTAGTGAGACTATAAAATGATATTGGAAAGGATGCATTGGGGTATCTGATGAAGTCTATGTGTGACGAAAACGCAGTGTGTTATTTTACTAAAGCGTTCATGGTCTTGGAGTATTTGATGCTTAATAAAAGATTGTAATCCATTTTGGTGACGTAAGACTGGTCTCTGGAGTGGCGAGTGTTTCCATCCATTTTTGCTGTCCTTGAGGAGAGTTCGTAGTCATTTGGCAGTTCCTGTTGTCTTGGTTATTGTTTTTTTTCGGGAGCGTGATGGATAGCTCTTCCACAGTTGAGACGCGAGGCACTGAGGACGTGGGGAGTACGCGTAAGCTGATAGGTCAGCTTACCGAGCTTATAAATATTCTAACCCCACTCAGTGTAGCCATGTTAGAAGGAAAAAATGGCTCACAGGGTTCAGGTTCGCATCGTTGCTTCCACAATCGTGGTAATGGAGGAGGACGCGAGCAGGGAGAGCTTATGGGCCTAAGGAATAGGATCGGCGACCCTGGAATAGAGAATACGTTCCATCCTTCCAACACACCCTGTTTATTTGGGGAAGATATGACGGAACAACAAGAAAGAGACGCTGGAAGCAACGGTAATGGTGATAACGTTAATCCAACAGGTACTGTGAACCATTTGGGAGTTAATAATGTAACCATAGACAGTCTTGATTGGTTACGCAACAAGAAGAGTATTAATTTTTATGGACATAATGACAATGGTATTAATGTTGTGAACGGGACATATAAGCAAAAGTTAAATAATCTTAATAGTTTAATGTATAAATTCAGAGCATTAGTCATTGAGAATGAGTATCTCAATGAATGTATTGTGAAGGAAATTGTACCTAAAGGCCTGAGGGTCTTCAAATTTCCTAATAATGTCATGGTTGGCTCTAATTATTACAAAGAATTAATCAGTATTTTTAATAAATGTGGTTTGGATATGCTCAAATTAATTATCAAGGAAAATGTGAGAATATTGGATGGTATGCATAAAGATATCGAACAGTTGGACCAATGCATCCGCAGGGATTTAATGTTTAGTGTACACGAAGAGAAATGTAAATATTTTAACATTAGGAAGAATGTTGAACAGAGATGTAATGATCTCATTCAGAGAAAAATTAAAAAATTGGAAAGAGACATACATGAATATAATACCCACACTAGTTATCCCAAACCTCAGGGGTCATACAAAAGTTATGGTAATACATATGTGGATATTAATAATGAGATAGAGGAAGTGGGGGCTATGGGATATAATGAAAATGATGAAAATTATAGTGAGAATGATAAGGAATATGATGAAGCTTTCCCTCCTTTACGGAGGTCCGAACGTTTAATTAATAAACAGGGACCACAGAATGTGAATTTTCAGTGGAGGGGAGGCAGAAGGGGGAGGGGGAAATATTATTGAACCCTGACCCGGACCTCCCGATAGATGAGGGGAATGGACTTATCAATAAGGTTTGTCTCACTAGGGATAATTTCAGTATCTATAATTTTAGTAGTGTAATAATAGAAAAGGAACATTTTTCTCTTTTTTCCAAGGGTTTGAAGTTCATACCTAACAACAATGGAGATATGGCTAAAAGCCTTTTGGATATAAAACTTTTTTTGAGAAAAGTTAATTTTAAGGTGATGTGGCCATGTATAAATAATACAAGGAATGGGGGAGATGGTGAGGTTTTGAAGAGAAAAAGTACATATAACCCACCATTACACCCACAGATAAAAAATTTAGAAAAAGTGGTTGAAAAAGAAATAAGAGAGATGTGTAACTCAAAAAAATCTTGCGACAGTTTAACTAAGAAAGAAAAGGATTTATTATATGAGATCAAGAATAATAAAGAAATAAGAATAATGAAGCCCGACAAGGGTGGGGGTATCATATTGATGGACTGTATTCTTTATGATAGTAAAATGTATACACATTTATGGGATGAGAATAGGTATAGGACTGTGTCTAGAAATGAGATTAACATAGCCTATCATAGAATAGATATGGCCTTGCATGATATGGAACAAGAAGGATTAATAAGTCCTAGTAGTTATGGGTTTTTAAAGGTGGACAAACCAAAGGTCCCGGTGATGTTTGGGATACCAAAAATCCACAAAAACCCTATGGACCCCCCATTGAGACCCATAGTGTCAGCCGAAGGCTCTAAAACAGAGACCTTGGCTAAATATGCGGATAAGAAGTTAAAACCTATATGGATGGAAAGACCCAACATCTTAAAGGATTCATGGGAGCTACTAAAGGATTTAAATAATTGTGAATGGCAAGATAATATCTTGTTTTTAACCATCGATATAGTGGATTTATTTTCTTCCATACCCCACGGGGAAGGAAAAATTATATTGGAAGAAATAGTGTTTGATTATGGACATATGGGCAAGAATGACAAGTTAGCATGTCTGTGGCTTATGGATCTGGTCTTAAATAATAATTTTATTTACTTTAAAGGTGAATTCTTCCAGCAGATCCAAGGGGTAGCTATGGGGGCAGCTTGTGCCCCCACATATGCTAATCTCATCTTAGCATTTTGGGAAGAAAGATACGTCCTCAACTCCATTTACAATGTATGTTGGACTATGTATAGGAGATTTTTGGACGATATAGTTATCATTTGGACTGCTGGAAGGGACAAATTGTCTGAATTTATGGAATATTTAAATTCTACCACTAGTTTCTTACGATTTACACATCATGTGTCAGAATTTAGTTTAATATATTTAGATATTGAATTTTACAAAGGGGAAGGACATTATGAATCCAAAGTATATAGGAAACCTACGTATTGTAACTCTTTCCTACACTATACTAGTGCGCACCCGAAACATTGTAAGAAAAGTATTGTTAAAGGACAATTCGTAAGGGGTAGCCGTATGACAAGTTTAGAACAGGATTTTAAAAGTGAATGTGACTTTTTAGAAAAAATGTTTTGGGAGAGAGGCTACCCCAAGGATTTTGTTGAAAAAATAAAAATGGAGGTGAAGGAAGGAAGGAAAGGTAGGTTTCAACCTATATACAAAGGACAAGAATGTGGAGTTACAAGAAATCCCACCATTGATACTAGACAAAGTAGTATCAATAGTAATAGTTCTGATGTTTATTCCCAGGCATTAGTGTTAGAATATAATAATATAAATAGTGGAATAAGCAAAATATTTTTCAAAGAATGGGATAAATTTGTGACATTTTCAGATATAGAAAACATATCAAATATTCCTAAGAAAATTATCTATAGAAATTCAAGGAATATGGGCAACATTTTGGAAAATAAGAAAAAGGTTACTAATAAAAACAAAAATAATGATAAGAAGGGCACGTATAAGTGCGGTCACTGTGCCCAGTGTAGTTATATATCTAATGAAGAAGGATACTATATTCAAAGTAGAAATAGAAAGGTATATAGTACAGGATATTTTAATTGTGATACAAAAGGCATAGTATACCTTGCTTATTGTGAGAAATGTGGCTCTTTCTACATTGGTAAATCTGAAAGAGCTCTAAAAAAACGGATTTATGAACACATATATGAGATTTCAGTAAAGAAAGAGAGTAATGCCCTATACAAGCATAGTAAACTTTGTAAGGAATATAAATTTAAATTTCTAATTGTAGAACATATTCCAGTAGATATTAGAGGGGGCCCCTGGGAGACCAGGATAGAATATAGAGAGCTATGGTGGCAAGTGGCATTGAACGCGGACAAATGGCCTGGGTTAAATGATAGCATCTCTATACTACCCTTTTTAAAATTAAGAGCAGCTAAATTATAAGAAATGATACATATTTGGCTTGGCCACTAGAGGTCTCCACTACATTATTCTATAGACTAGTTTGTATGTTAAAATATCTTGAAAGGAATTTTTAAAACAGTTTAAAACAGTTTTCAAGTATATTCATGAATTCATAATGCATTTACTATAGTATTTTAATATTTAACAAAAAGTTCCCCTAATTGTGTTTTTAAAAGTGACTTTTTTATATAAATAATGAGGTTTTAAAATATTTTTATAGAATGAGTTATATTGTGATGCATATATTTATAGGAATATTTAATGGAATATTTATATATTTATATTTATTAACATATTTATTAATTTAGTTGTTGAAATATGGTATTTTAAATCATTATAGATACTTTTATAATTTTTTTCCTTATATATTTCATGTGTAATATGTATTCAATGACAAAGCATTACTGTGGGTAAGCAACATCTCAATTTCTGCTTTAAATGTCAATTAGATGTAATTGGAACACTAATTATTCAATTAGTGAGACTATAAAATGATATTGGAAAGGATGCATTGGGGTATCTGATGAAGTCTATGTGTGACGAAAACGCAGTGTGTTATTTTACTAAAGCGTTCATGGTCTTGGAGTATTTGATGCTTAATAAAAGATTGTAATCCATTTTGGTGACGTAAGACTGGTCTCTGGAGTGGCGAGTGTTTCCATCCGTTTTTGCTGTCCTTGAGGAGAGTTTATGATCATAGGTCAAAATATACCTACAACTAACACCTTTTTTGGCCTTTGATGTTTGATCATTCTTATTTTCCACTGAGAAGAAGGACTTAAATTTACTATTTCTTTCTTCCAAAACTTTATTTTTAAAATTATGTATTTTTTTCTTATAATATCCTCTATTACTGAAATGTAATGCCATTTGTTCTGAGTACTCATAATATCACACTGTGTATTAAGTCTACTGACCCTTGCCATCTGATCTGAATTATATTGTTAAACATAAAACTAGGATGCATACTATCCTTTGCCAGATAATTGCATTTTTTAACATCTTTAACAAACATAGTAGCATCGAGATTACCTTTAGTGTCCTTCTTTAAAGTTCTAAATTGTCTATTTGTCTATAGTGTATGTTTTTCTTAAACTTAAGAAAATATATTGTAGTATGTAAGTATGAAATAAAGACATTCAACTCACAGAGAAAACCATCCCATAAAAACTAGGAACAGTAGAAAAATTAAGTGTAGTGTAAATGATCATTGCTTTAGTATGACATTGGTTGAGCTTAAGATAACTGAATATTCAGATGAGGTTATGAATGCAGTCCTTTAATGAATCAAGAGATACTTCTTTTATTCTGTTTGTTAACCATGTAACCCCACTGAACAAAATGTCCCTTTTCAGAGCAGGCCTGGCAGCATTGTCCAGTTATATTACTTGCTCAATCACATGGTATGGAAATGGCGATGAAGGGAAACAAACCCTGTACTCTGCTGTCTACAGGAAGCAACTCAACAGTAGCTCCGATCCTTAATCCTCATTTCTAAATGCCAAACTTGGCTATCTATAGGGAAGGAGAGGGAGAACTCAGTATTAGTGACATAGCAATGATACAGAAAGACTCTCCTTTTAATGGCATCACTGAGTGGAAGCATGAATGTGGTGAAAAAGAGATTCCCACACAGTGAAATATCTTCACCCCCATATGAACACACACATTTAGGCTACAGTATTTTGCAGCTCCTCCATATGTAAAACACTGGGTTGGAAAGCTGGGGCACAATCATGTTTGGGGGTCTAATTCATAAATGTAGCCATTAAAGATTCCAAGACAGACCTGTGTGCTGTATATTGTTTACTGCTTGCATGTATATTGTATTTTAGTTATCATTGTAATCTACTCTGTATACACACACACACACACACACACACACACACAGACAGACAGACAGACAGACAGATAGATAGATAGATAGACAGATAGATAGATAGATAGATAGATATCCAATTTGTACTTGTCAGAATATGATCAAACAGTAAAAATATAATTGTACACTGATCTTATGGCTTTGTATAAATTGCAACCTCTCAATATCTGGAACTTATAAATCTTGGAAATCTGTCAGGAAATTAAATGCAAGAAAGTACAGAAATATAATGCCTAGATATCCAGATAACCAAAGAATTAAAATGCACTTCACAAACTGCATAACAAACATTTTAAATTCTAAATTGACAAATACCAGGGCACTTTGGCCATTAGTAACCAGTTATAAAGTTAAGAGATCAAAACTTGCAAGAGGCTAAATGTTATTGTAGACACCATAGATAATTAGTGGGGCACAGCCACCCCCAAAAATAACATGAAAGTTATAAAGCTGTGCAAAACAAAAAATATCAAATGACTCATTGCATTAAGATACTCATGAAAAAAATCCAAATTGCACTGATCCTGAAAATCAGTTAACTGGCAAACAGATTAACAACTGATTCAAAAACCACTGATTCATAATTTCATCATCATACAAGCAGACAAGACAGGCAATTAAAAAATACCACAAAATGTGCCTCACAGCGCTTCAGGCTGTTTCATAATATGACACTTCCCAAAAAAACAGAATCACAAACCAAGGTAAGCATGTTAACTCATTAGAATATTTACTTGGGTATGCCTCAATGAATAAATTAACACCATTCTAGAAATGTCTAAATCAGGGCATAAATTTCAGTGATACTTCATTGATCCTTGTGAGCTGTTCAATAACTGTAAAGATTATCATTCCAAACATCTCAGTGAGATGCTCATAAACAGACATCTCAACTGTTCAGATTTTTGCAGAATGTCCACATTTTTGCCTCATATTTGTGATCTGTTCCTCATAAAATTTGTGATTTTCTGGCAAATCACTGAGAATTGAAGTGACTAAATAATAATAATAATGACATTTGTGATTCAAACTTCTAATCCTTCAGAAAATCCACACTAGCACAAAACATGTTACTCTATTTCCTTTCTAAATTTGCAAGAGCAATATTCAAAATCTATCACTATTTTGGGGCCTTTACCCCATCATTTTAGACTTTGTCCAGATTTTTTGTACTAAGAAGTTGAGAGGTTTGGTCATAAACATTAGTCAAGCTGTAATTAAAATGTCCTCAAACTCACTTTGTCAAAACGTTGACATATCAGCAATTTTAAACATGAAAAATACATGCCTGAGCAATGCAACAAATACAGATACAGAAGATGACTGGTACAAGAATCTTGCTTTTGTCCCCATCACAATGTGTTACTGCCATTTCATCAAAGCTGTCAATATTCTTATCCAGTTAGATGTACACTTTCATGTACTCCCACCATCAAGTTACATATGACCACAATATGATCTCAGGCTCAAAAACAGGGTTTCACTTAAGGAGGCAAGCTTTCAGAAAAGTATGTATGTATCTCAGATAGTTCAATTCTAAGGTGAACTGAATGCATTTTATCTAGACCATAGATATCTTAGATAGCTTAATTTTATAGTGAATGTTGATCCAAGAGAAGTGATAAAAAGTAACCAATCATCTTTGGGTAAATCAGTTGGGGAGTGGCCATTACCATATAAAGTCAAAAGTCTTAGTGCCCATTGCAAATTACTAAGGTAAGTTTGTTTCTCCACTGGCTGCTTAGAAAAGAGATCTGTGCCATTGCTTAGAATATTGCACTTCATCAGTTGTTGCATAATATATTCTGATGCTCATATTGCACGCATAGCTCTCAACTTCCATCTCCAAAATGAGGAACACTACCTTTCATAATATGGAACAAATGTGCAAAATGCGGAACACTCACTTACAGCTTTCTAGCAACATCATCTACAAAGCTCATAGGATGGTTGAAATGTGATATTTTTAATCATATAATAGTTCTTTTAATGAATTGGTATGATTCAGGTCTATTTACCATGGACATCAGTTACAAGCTGCTAATACTGAATGTGTGACAGATGCTTTCAATGTGGAACTTCGAGGAACATGAATGTTTTAAGACCACAAATGAGGAACGTTCCTAGCAATGAGTTACACTTGAGAGGTATGATTGCACATGTATGGAGTGATCACTCACTCCTGACTATTGCACATTCAAGAAGTAATAGCATAAGAGATCAGGGTAACTGTACCAGTTATTGAAGCAATTTGCCAGAGTGGTAGCTGATACCTCATAGCAAGTGGCATATTGATCTAATTATTCACTGTTATACCTAGCAGCTTTGCAAGAAATAATATTGTCAAATCTCTAAAACTCCATGACAAAAGAGATTAATTCATCCTTAAGATGTTCACTAGGCTTTACTTTCTTTTTAACAACACAAGAATGTTAATTAGTAATAGTGCAACATTTGCATTAAACAGTAGGGCTGATGAATTTATAACCCCACAGAGAGAAATACATCTTGCTTTGAACAATATTGTGGTTGAAATGGATCAACTGACAAGCCCATTTGCCTGGTTAACAAATGGAAATAAATATTTATTTATTTAGTTAGTTATTTCACATTTGTTAACCAGGATAGTCTGACTGGACAGCACATGTCTGTTTTCAGTGGAGTCCTGGGGACAAAAGCTCCAGCATAATTAAAAAGAGACAATACAATTTACAATAACATAAAAGAAGTTGTAGATTACTTTAACATAGTATAATAAGTTACAAAACTGCTTAGAATAGGTCAGAGCATAAATATAAATTTGCAGGTAGAGGTTACAATATAAAGATATGTTAGATAGTAGGAATGAGAATTCAACTGGATAAAAAGGTGAAACGTTTTTATACAGGATGAGCATAGCAGTCGCTGTATTACACTGATGAATGGGTAACGGGTGAGTACTTGTAGAAAAATTTTTAGTATTTACAGTATTTACAGTGAGCATTAAGATGCATTCAGAGGAGTATTGTACAGTCTGAACAGTGACCCTGGCAGAGGATGCACTTGAGTTGTAAAAAGGTTTCCCTGTAGTAGTATGTTGTTTTATGGTGGCTTGTTACAGTTGCATAGGTGGTTGGAGTAGAGATATGATTTTAGGTGAGTCTTAAAGGAGGATGTAGAATTTAAAAGTCTAAGGTCAGGTGGAAGGTTGTTCCAGGTTTTGGAAATTTCATGAGCAAAAAGAGATTCACTTGAATTGTTTTTGCAGGAGATGGTTTCAATTAACTCTTTGTTGCTAGAGCATAGTTGTCTATTTGGATTATAGAAGGTGAGGAGGTTTTTCAGGGCAGATTTTTTTTTAGGGTAGAACAGTATTTGATGGGCTAAGTTGAGTTGGTGATATTTTAGAAGGTTGGGGAAGTCTAACCAATGTAGGGTTTGTAGGGCAAGGCAATAGTAGGAACGTGACTTGGTATTGGTGCCGAATCTGGCAATTTTGTTGTAGCAGGTAGAGAGTTTGTCTAAGTCAGCTTTACTTAGGTTTGTTAGTGAGGGAGAGTCATATAGCAATGTGGACAGAAGATGAGTTCTAGCTATGGCAATATAAGATTCTGAGGTGAGGTACATTTTGCATCTATAGAGGGAGCCTAGTTTTTTGTGAACCTTAGAGATAGTTACTGATATGTGTTTGTTAAATATGAGTTGTTGGTCGATGGTAATTCCTAGGAGTTTTGCCTCAGAGACTGGGGTGATTTGGGTGTTATTGGTGGAGAAAATGGAAAAGGGGAGATTAGAGGGTTTGGTTGGGTGGAACAGCATGAGCTGGGTTTTTTGGGGGTTAAGTATAAGTTGTGAGTTATTGAGCCAGTTCTCAATTTCAGTGAAGGTTAGTTGCACTTTTTGTTGAAGACGGATATTGGGTGAAGAGCATATGAGGGTTGTGTCATCAGCATATTGGCCTACATCGGCTTTTGTGGTAGCTAGGTGGAGTTGGTTGATGAAGATATTAAATAGAAGTGGGCCAAGGATAAAACCTTGGGGTATCCCTAGAGTGACTGGGAGTGGGGCGGGGGTTAGGGAGTTTACCCATTTGATGGACTGATGACAAGTTACCTTGGTAGCTTTTGAACCAAAGCTGAGTGTGGGTATCTAAGTTAAGGTCAGAGAGACAAGTTAAACGTTTTTTGTGGAATACCATGTGAAATGCCTTGGATAAATCTTAGAAGGTAGCAGAGACAAGATTGCCTCTCCTATAGGAATTTATAGTATAGGTAAATCTGAGTAGGGCGGTGGAGGTACAGTGAGATGGGTGGAAGCCGTGTTGGGTAGGAGAGAGAAGGTTATTGGAGAAGAGGTGGGAGAGAATTTGGTGATGTATGCATCTCTCTGGAATTTTTACAAGGGGTGAAAGAATTGCTATTGGGCAATAGTTAGAGAGATCGGTAGATGTTACTCTTTTGTGAAGGGGAATGATGAAAGAGGTTTTCCACAAGATTGGCATCAAGTTTTCAGTAATGGATCTGTTAATTAGTAATGAGATAGGGTAAGCTATGACTGTGGATGCGAGTTGTAAGTATTCAGCGGGGATGTTGTCAGCAGCTAGGGGGTGGGTTTGAGTTTAGTTAGTAATTTTTGTATATAGGATGTTTGCACAGGCATGAGTGAGAAGGGGATACAGTCTTGTTGGGTTGTAGGGGATTGGGAAGTGTTAGTGGTGGTGAAGTTATTTATGATATTTAGAATGTAGGAGGTGAAATAGTTGTTAAAGCTGCAGGCAATATCGAGATCAGTGCCGGGGACACTGGGGGGGGGGTGGAGTGGTAGATTTATGGGGCTGAAGGATATTATTTGCTGTTGCCCAGAATTTCTGAGGGTTGCTATTATACTTCTTTTGTATGGACAGGTAGTAGTTTTGTTTATCTAGTTTTAGTTGTGTTTTGGCCTTATTCCGAAGGTCAGGAATGTATTACCTAGTTGCTAATGATAATGGACATCAGCTGGGTATAACAACCCTGTGTTTCTTATGCTTAGTCAAACACTCTGCTTATGCTATGCTGACGATGTCATAACAAGGCCGAAATGTGCATATTCATAGCTAGTGGGGTATGGCTTTATTGGCCTGAAATTGTCCATTAAAACAACTTCAAATGTAAAAGTCATGGGCAATCAGAATTGCCATATAGCTGAAACACCTGATGTTCATAAGGGTCATTTGCATATATCCCAGGAGCCTCTGTTATAGGAGGATTGGGAGGTCACTCATTGGAATTTATAGCTTGGCTGGAGTTTTCATTTAGTTTTTTCTGATTGTTTTTTCAGTGTGACCTTCTAACTCTGTTTTAATTTGTTAGTTGGGATATTTTGCAGTCACCCTAATGATAATGGACATCAGCTGTGTTCTTATGTTTAGTCAAACACTGTGCTTATGGTATGCTAATGAGGTCATAACAAGGCTGAAATATGCATATCCATAGCTAGTTGGGTTTGGCTTTATTGGCCTGAAGTTCTCCATTAAAACGATTTTAAATGTAAAAGTTATGGGCAATCAGAATTGCTATAGGTTCATAGGAGGGTATTAGGTTATTGGCCCTATGTCCTATATAAGCCTAGCCAAAAATGTACCCTGGTTTTCCCCACCCAAGAAAATTATTTTCCTGTGGCCCTGTTGAGCAGAGCCACAGAAGTGATTCCCGGGGTGAATTTCCTATCTCCCATCCAATCATCAAGATTTTTCTGAAAAGTGCTAATGAAGAGCTCTGTTTGACATAGATAGGTAGTCTGTTCCAGAGTATGGGAAGTCTCTGGGACAGGAACCTATCCTTCCAGCATGTTCTGTTTATTGTGGTGATAAGGTTTAGGTCCCTAGAGCGTGTAGCTCGGAGGGATTGGGATTTCTTTAAGTGGAGCATGTCCAACAGCTCTGGGTTTGACATAGCTTTGTATGTTAGGCAGAGATTGCCTCTGAGTAGGCGAAATGTGACAGAGTAAAGCTGGAGTTTTTTGAGACGGTCTGTGTAGGGCATCTGTTTGAGGCCAGTAATCCTCTTTCTGAGGTATTTCTGTGGCCTTTCCAGTTGTTGTAGATGTCTTGTGAGGTACATACCAAAAGGAGCGTTGTACTCTATAATGGGTCTAATGAGTGATGAGTAGAGGGGAACAATGACCTCTTTTTTTCTGGATGAGAAACCTTTTGTGATGAGGTGAGCCACATAGAAGGATTTCCTGACCACTGTGGCGATGTGATTATCAAAGAAGAGTCTACTGTCCACCTGTGTCCCAAGGTCTCTTATCACATTGTCGGCGTTAAGTAGACTACCAGCTATGTGGTAGTTCATGGGTACAGAGTTTTTACCAAAGGGTATGACAATACACTTTTTGGCATTGAGCTTCAGGCCATGGCTTTGACACCAGGCATCTGTCTCAATGAGGCTCTTTTGTAGTATGTCCACATTATTAGGAGTTTTGATTATGGCTCCTAGTTTGCAGTCATCTGCAAACTTTGTTAGCCAAAGACCTTCTGTGTTAGCCTGTTCTTCAGAGAAGTAGATACCAAACAGGAGGTGTCCCAGGACTGAACCCTGTGGTACTCCACTTGTCACAGGTCTGAAGTCGGATTTGGAGTCTGCTACTTTCACAGTGTGGGTTCTGTCCATGAGCCAGTTGGCAACCCATCTTGTAACATAGAGATTTATACCTAGTTTAGTGAGCTTATCTATAATTCCAGAGTGGGGGGTGCTGTCGAAAGCCTTGGCGAGATCTAGATAAGCTGTGTGAACCAACTTACCCTCGTCTATGGCTTTGGTGACTGCTTCAAAGAAGTCAATCAGGTTTAGGAGACATGATCTGACTTTTACAAATCCAAACTGGGTAGGGTCCAGAGTTTGGAGATTTCCAATGTCTTTGTTTATGAGCTCCATGATGATATGTTCCATGGCCTTGCAGACCAGGCTCATCAGGCTAATGGGGTGGTAGTTCCCGGGGTCCGTCGTGGCTCCCCCTTTGTGGAGTGGGATAACCATCATGGTGCGCCATTCAGTGGGCACAAAGCCTAAGGTGAGGCTATGACTGAACATGGTACTTAGGTAGGGTGCCAGTTCATTCTGTAGTTCATGAAGAACGCAGCCTGGGATATTGTCAGGCTCCATGGATGCTGTGTTCTTGGCTTTTGATAGTGTGCTTTTTACCTGTGCAGCCATGATTACAGGAACTTTGCATTCTTCCAGTATAGAGATGGGCCCTCTAGGGGGTGAGAGGGGGTAAAGTTAGCACCGAACCAATCTACCAGGATGTTGGCAATATCAGTTGATTCTGTATATTTAGTGCCATTGTGCTGTAACTCAGAGCAGATCTGAGTGTTGCCATTGAGATTCTTGACATAGCTATAGAATACTTTGTGCTTGTCTTTAGAGTCAGTGGCAATTTTGTTTTCATAACTAGCTTTGGAGAATTTTATGAGGGATCTCAGCTTCTTACTGAGGTTGACCAGGGCGTTCCTCCAATCATGGGATTTTACTCTTTTTTGCAAATTTCTTTCTTCTGTTGTAGAGTTTGTTTATGGCAGAGGACCACCGGATCAGCTTCCTTTTTTTGGAGGATAGCATCTTGGTTCTATTAGGGATAGCATGATCCATGCACTCGTGTAAGTGCTTATAAAGTGCATTTGTATAGGATTCAGCATTTGTAGCTCTATTGTCCGTCTGCATGGGTGTCAGGAAGTTTGCCACTTCTGTCTTAAGAAGTGTGAAGTTGGCTCTGGAGAAGTTTTTTACGGTGGTTTCCCTAATTGCGGGTGGGGGTGGGATGTGGATGTCTAGGATGATTGGCTTGTGGTCGGATCTGACCAACAAGGAATTGACCTCTGGTGTGGAACACCGTTGCCCATCTTGGAAATAACCAGGTCTAGGATATTACTGCCCCTGGTGGGGGTGTGAATAAGTTAATCCAAGGCGTTGGAATTTATGAATTCCAGAAAACGTTGAGCAAAAGAGTTGGTACATGAGTAGTTTTCCCAGTTAGTGGTGGGGTAGTTGAATTATTAGGGTGTTAGGTTGTACCCTAATACTTTCCAGTGTATCAAGAAATGAGGAGTGGGAATCCTGGGGCATGGTGGGGGGTCTGTAGGAAGCTACAATTTGGATTGTTGCCCTTGGATAATCTTGGCTGCATTATGCTGTTCAACTAGCCTGGAGGTGTGGATATCCTTAATGAATATGGACATGCCTCCACCTTTAGTGCTTCATTCTGGGTTAGGTGGCCGAAAGATGTGGTATGAATTATAGCCTGGTAATGCAGGGGTGTTTTCTGGAGCTTTGAACCAGGTCTCTGTCACTGCACAGATGTCGATGTTCTCCATTTTAAGAAGTGCCTGGAGTGAGTGCATTTTGAGGTTTAGACTTCTAGCATTGAGCAGCATTACCCTCAAATTTTGCTTACTTGTAACTGTTACGGTGGTGAATTTGTCATTTGAACCTTGCCTAAAAAAGGCACTATAGGGGTGGCAAGAGCCTTAGCCAGTATCCGGAATCCCAAGGGCGACAGGTGCAAGCCATCTCTGGCAAAGCATCGTGATCTGTCGATCATATCGTCCCAGGCAGACAAATACTGGATCCCCTTAGAATGACACCAGAAGCTTAGCCAATTGTTGAAGTCAATCATTTTGTCCTTGTACTATGGCATAATTCTGGTTGATGGCACGATGCTACTCAGGGCCAGGGTCATACCTGCCTGGGCTACAAGATTGGAAAGCTCCTCCATGTCTCTTTTCATGTAGTCCAGGGAGGTATGTCTCAGGTCATTCACACCAACATGGACAATGGCAGTGTCATATTTGTACTTTTGTGGAGTGACCTGAGTGCACGCATTATGTTGCGGATCCTTGCACCTGACAGGCAGCTGACAGTAACTTTCTCCTTGTTTAGCCTGGTGAGTGGAACATCAGTGTGCCTGACTATAGATTCACCTATGACTAGAGTGTTGGGTACGTTGTTATGCCTTATGGGCTGTGGTTGAGTGGCACACTGAGTTTGTGGGCTATGTGTCATTTGGGTTGTGTTGGGGGGTGGAGTTTGCTTGTGTTTCTGCTTTGGAGGTCCCTGATGCTTGGGCAGGTTTTTATTAAGAGCCTCTGTGAATGTAGGTGTGTGTTTTTTGTTTCTATGTGTGTGTTTTGTTGGTGTAGGTTCTGAGGGACTATGTGATGAGTGTGGTGTGGTGCAAGTTTTTACCTTCTCCTCTTGACTGTCTAGTCCAGTCTTGTGTGAAGAGAGCTTTGCTTCCAGTTTGGCAATATAAGTGCATCTCTCACAAGTTGTAGTGTTGGGTGGTAGGAGGAGAGGGTTGTCTGTGTACATGAGGCAATTGCTGCATTGCCCCAAGATGCCCAGATTCATCAGGTAGACAGGAGAAATCACTGGGAGCTGACATGCCTGGATAGGTGCTTATTTATTAAGTACTAAAATCTGCTTTCCTCTAGACAAGTGTGTAAAGTTGAGTGCTGTAGTAATTTGCAACTTATTTAGTGCTTGCAACGAGTTCTGAACAAGTGCTGAGTTCAAAGGAACAGATTTGAGTGCTGAAACTAGAAAACTGGTTAGTTCTAAGAAACAAAATTAAGCTAGAAGGCTTCCCTCCAAAACACAAAGGCTTGGGGGCTCAGAAGCCTACAAACAGTCTAGACCACTTACAGGAAAGGCAGGAAACAAGCTTAATTTTTTTTTTCTTTACCAGATGCTCTCTTTGTAGGAGTGCCTGAAATCAGAACATGATCTCACTGTACTCAGTTGAGTGAGCAAATGAGATGGGTCCAGAAGGAGTATCCAAACACAAACTTAGCTGAAACACCTGATATTCATAAGGGTAATTTGCATATATCCCATGGGCCTCTGTTACAGGAGGTTTGGGAGGTCACTCATTGTAATTTCTAGCTTGGCTGGAGTTTTTTTTTTAGTTTTTTCTGATTGGTTTTTCAGTGTGTCATTCTAACTCTTTGTTTTAATTTGTTAGTTGGGATATTTTGCAGTCACCCTAATGATAATGGACATCAGCTTAGTATAACAACCCTGTGTTTCTTAGACTTAGTCTAACACTCTTCTTATGCTATGCTGATAAGGTTATAACAAGGCTGAAATTTGTATATCCATAGTTAGTGGTGTTTGGCTTTATTTGCCTGAAATTGTCCATTAAAACAACATCAAATTAATAGTCATGGCAATCAGAATTGCCATATAGTTGAAACACCTAATGTTCATAAGGGTCATTTGCATATATTCCATGAGCCTCTGTTACAGGAACTTTGGGAGGTCACTCATTGGAATTTCTAGCTTGGCTGGAGTTTTCATTTATTTTTTTCAGATTGGTTTTTCAGTGTGACTTTCTAACTCTTTGTTTTAATTTGTTAGTTGGGATATTTTGCAATCACCCTAATGATAATGGACATCAGCTGGATATAACAACCCTGTGTTTCTTATGCTTAGTCAAACACTCTTCTTATGCAATGGTGATGAGATTATAACAATGTCGAAATATGCATATCCATAGTTAATGGCATTTGGCATTATTGGCCTGAAATTGTCCATTAAAACAACTTCAAATGTAAAAGTCATGGGCAATCAGAATCAATCATATAGCTGAAACAACTGATGTTCATAAGGGTCATTTGCATATATCCCATGAGCCCCTGTTACAGGAGATTTGGGAGATCACTCATTTGAATTTCAAGCTTGGCTGGAGTTTTCATTTAGTTTTTTCTGATTTTTTTTAGTGTGACCTTCTAACTCTTTGTTTTAATACTATCTTACTTAAGAAAGTAATTAGATAATCAAATGACTACTTATAAATTCACCAGTAGTATGACTGACCTATCGCTCCATGGTATGATATAAATGACCACATGGCCCAATCACCTTGTATATTTTATGAATCTATGAATAATTATTTTTTCAGTAGCAGTGGTTTATAAGAAATACGCAGACTCCCTGAAGTCCCATTTCTCTACACATGCAAACCATAAAATAACAGTGAGTGAAAGCTCTTTTAATCACAGAGCTACATAAGCATATAACTTCCACATCTAATGTCAGGTATTGGGCTAGCTAAGAGATTTAAGTTTAATGAGTTACCATTGTCTCAGGTTCATTGTCAGGGGATGTAATAAGCATTAATAGCTGGCTGCTCTTTTTATCATTTTTCATTTCATGTAAAAATTATTTTAGGCTGTCCTAGCAGTCCAAAAGTATTAATCCAACTGTCTTAGAATCACTACAAATGCATAAATAGACAAAACTGTTCTTATGTTTTCTTTTTACTATGTGTGTTCTATAAAGAACCTTTGCCAATGGTCATACAATGTACACAATGCTGGTTATGTGATGGGAGTTCCATGACTCTGTCATAGTCCATGTTGGTGTGAATGACTTGAGACGTACCTCTGAACTATATGAAGAGAAACTTGACTGAGCTCTTGGACTATGTGCCTCAAGCAGGTATGTCCCTAGCATTGAGCAGCAGTTTACCTTCACCTAGGTTGATGCCTCAATACAAACAGAAAATGATTGACTTCAATAATTGGCTTATTTTCTGGTGTCATTCTAAGGGGATACAGTATCTGTCAGCCTAGGATGACATGATTGACAGACATCAATGCTTTGCCAGAGATGGTATTCATCTGTCACCCCTGGGATTATGGCTACTGGCTGAGCCTCTTGCCAACCCCATAGTGTCTTTTTTAGGCAGTGTCTCAACAACAAAACTCCCGATGTAAAAACTCCATCTAAAACATCCTCAGGGTTATTCTACTAAATGCTTGGGTCGCAAACTGGCTCAAAGACAGAACCCACAGAGTGAGAGTTGCTGGAGCCATGTCAGACTCGAAACCGGTCACAAGTGGCATCCCACAGGGTTCTGTCCTGGAACCACTCTTGTTCGGTATATACTTTTCCGAGGTACAGGCAAACGTGGGAGGACTATGGCTCACCAAGTTCGCAGACGACTGCAAACTGGGCGCCATAATCAACTCTCCAGCTGACACAAACATCCTTCAAAAAGGTCTCACAGAGACAGATAACTGGTGCCAGTGCCATGGTTTAAATCTAAATGCCAAAAAATGTATAGTCATACCCTTTGGCAAAACAATGTGCCCACAAATTACCACATAGGCGGAAACCCATTAAGTACAGAGAAAGTTATTAGGGACCTGGGGACCCAAGTTGATAGCAATCTCTCCTTTGAAAACCACATTGCCAAAGTGGTTAGAAAGACCTTCTACATAGCCCACCTCATCACGAAGGGTTTCACATCTAGATCAAGACAGGTAATCGTGCCCCTTTATTCATCCCTCATCAGGCCCATCATAGAATACAATGCCCCTTTTGGGATGTACCTTACCCGACACCTGCAGCAATTAGAAAGACCCCAAAAGTATCTCACCAAGAGGATCAAGGGTCTCAAACAGATGCCATATGCTGCTCGGTTAAAAAAACTCCAGCTCTACTCAGTTGCATACCGCCTACTTCGAGGCAATCTATGCCTGACATACAAAGCTATGTCAAATCCGGAATTAATGGACATGCTCCACCCTCAGTAAATCTAAATCCCTTAGAGCCACACACTCGAGGGACTTGAACTTCAGCACAGAAATAAATAGAACTTACTGGAGGGACAGGTTCATAACCCAGAGGCTCCCTTTGCTCTGGAATAGAATTCCAGTTCATGTGAGGCAGAGCACCTCACTGAATCTCTTCAAGAAGAATCTTGATAAGTGGATGGGGGATCGTAGGTTTGTCCCAGGGATTACTCCCGTGTCACTATTAGACAGAGGCACAGTAAACTAAACCTTAAAAAGGGCACAGTATACTCAAATCAAGGGGTGGCATAAGCCATACAGAATCGGGCTAGGCTTATAATTGCCCCAGGGCAGATAGTCTAGTATGAACCTATGAACCTATGAACCTATGAGTCTTAACATGAAACTGCACTCACTGAAAGCAGTCCTCACTTTGGAAGACTTAGACATTTATGCAGACAAGGAGACCTGGTTCAAGGCTATGGAGAGCACCCCAACCACACTGGGCTGCACCTCCTTCCACACATTCAGACTATAAACTGAAGGCATGAAAATTAACGGAGGCGGTGTATCAACATTTATAAATACAGCTCCTGATTGGTTAAACAGCATGATTCCCTGGAGATACTTCAGGTGCAATTAACTGTTGGTAGGACACCTATTCAAGTCATTGCCAGCTACAGAACCCCCTCCATGAATCAGGACACCTTCTCTGCCTATTTGAATCTACTTGAGTCTATCAAGATACATAAAACATCCTGGTTTTGGATGACTTTAACTACCCACCCATTGCCTAGGTAAATTATTTGTGCTCTAACTCACTTGCCTAAAGGTTCTTTGACTTTGTTAACTCCAATGCACTGGACTTGCTAGTTGACACTCCCACAAAGGGTACCAACATCCTGGCTCTGGTGCTTACCAATATGGGGGATCACTGTAGCACCCCCACTGTTGGGTCTTCCCTACTGAGATCTGACCACAAATCAGTCTCATTCAAAATAACTGTTGCACCAGCCCCCCCCCCCCCCCCCCCCAGCAATAACTAAACTAAAAAAATTCTTCAAAGCAGATTATAACCTCTTATTGGATGGTATAAACAGCTTTACTGCACCTCCCCCATCAGATGGAACTGGCAACTATACCGACGTCTACACTAATGCTTTGTAAAATACCTTTATAACTACACTGACTTGGCCGTACCTGACAGGACCAAAACAAGCTCCTCACAAAAGAGCAAACCTGCCTGGTGGACAATTGCCATTAACAGGCTTTACAATAAGAGGAAGGAATTGCTGTCTAAGATTAAAAGGAAGCGATCCCTAAACTGGAAACACTCCTTCCTCAGCTTAACCAAGCAAATAAGACTTCTTGTGAAGTCTTCCAAAGCAAACTACAAATCCAAATTAACTTCCTCAATTAAGGAAAACCACAAAGCATCCTTTAGTTACATCCGTAACCTAAAAAGAAAGGCCCAGATTTGTGTCAAACTGGTAGTTAATGATACCACATATAGTGAGTCTGTGGACATAGCTAACCCATTAGCCAACAGGTTCTGTGAAAACTTCACCCCCCACATCCCCACCACAAGTACTCCATGACATTCCTACCACCTGCCCTCTACCTTGTATTTCTAAAGAGCAGGTCATAAATGCCCTGTTTAAGGCCAAAAACACAGCATCTATGGGACCTGATAACATCGCAGGTTGCATCCTACATGGTCTCCATCAAGAATTAGCAACATCACTGGGTACTCTTTTCAGTCATAGTCTTAGCTCTGGCTTCATCTCTGCTGAATGGAATATGGCCACCATTATCCCCTTGCACAAAGGTGGTACTTCCACTGACCCCGGGAACTATTGACCTATTAGCCTGAGTAGCTTTATCTGCAAGGCCATGGAATGAATGTTCATATATCTTATCAACAAAGATACAGGTAATCTCCAAACACTTGACCCTACTCAGTTTGGATTTGTCAAAGGGAGATCATCCCTATTAAACCTGGTTGACTTCCTTGAGACAGTCACCAAAGCCCTGGACAAAAGGAAATCTGTGCATATAGCTCAACTTGACTTAACCAAGGCTTTTGACACTATCCCCCATTCAGGCATCATTAAAAATCTCACCCAGCTAGGTATCAACCCTTATATTATTAGATGGGTCACTAGCTGACTCACTGATAGAACCAGTATAGTCAAAATAGGGGAATCCACCTCCAGCACCATACCTGTAACAAGTGGTATTCCACAGGGATCAGTCCTGGGACCTCTACTGTTTGGAATCTATTTCTCCGAAGTGCAAGCTAAAGCTAAGTTTGCTGATGACTGCAAACTAGGAGTG
Organism: Protopterus annectens; assembly: GCF_019279795.1. Taxonomy (NCBI): domain Eukaryota; kingdom Metazoa; phylum Chordata; order Ceratodontiformes; family Protopteridae; genus Protopterus; species Protopterus annectens. The sequence goes on from NC_056726.1 coordinate 1,258,609,925, forward strand.
GTCATAGAATCTCCAAACGATATCAACATCCTACAAGAGGGTCTTACACAAACAAATCATTGGTGCTAAAGTCATAGCCTTAATCTCAGTGCAAAAAAATGTATTAACATCCCTTTCGGTAAATGCAATGTCCCTGCTAACTACCACATCAATAATAACACCCTAAGTACACATTCAGTGGTGACAGACCTGGGCACACAGGTTGACAGCAGCCTTACCTTTGACCACCATGTCTCCACAGTGGTAAGAAGGGCATTCTATATTGCTCATCTCATTAGTATGGGCATTGCATGCAGAAGAAAAGAAGATATAACCTCCCTGTACTCTTCCCTCATCAGACCAATAACTGAATACAACACCCCTTTTGGTATGTACCTTCCAAGCACATGCAGCAATTGGAGAGACCACAAAGATTCCTCACTAGGAAAATTCAAGGTCTTCAGCATCCGTCCTATGTGGATCATCTGAAATCACTGTCACTTTATTCTATTTCATACAGATTACTTAGAGGCAATCTATGGCTTGCATATAAGGCAATCTATGACCCTGCTTTTCTGGAAATGCTGCATATCCGCAAGTCAAATGGTACATGGGTTACTCTCTCTAAAGACCTTAACCTGGTATGTGACATTAATAGGACCTACTGGAGGGACAGATTTGTCTCCAGAGGTTACCATACCTTTGGAATGGACTTCCACTTCAAGTCAAACAGAATACCTCATTGACTCTCTTCAAATGCAATCTGGACAATTGGGTGGATAGCCATAAATTCACCCCAGCGGTTCCACCAGTGTCCCTCTTGGACAGGAGCAATTCATGCTGATCATTGAAATAAGGGTAGAACTTGGCTAGGCTTGTAAGGGCCCTAGAGCCATTAGCCTAGTAACTTCCTATGATCCTATGATCCTAAGAGTGTATGAAAGGATAGCTGAGTCCTAGTTAAGAGACTGTTCAGTAACTTATAGCCTTTCCCTTCTGCATTAACAGTATGAGGAGGGAAAACAAACAGAGAATGCAAAAGAAAATAGTCTTGGTAGTACTGTCAGCACTAATGGAAAAACATTTCAAGCATTCTGAAGGCATTTGCCCAGACATATTGCCTGATGAGGGCAACTGTTGTGACAGTATGACAGCTCATTGTTTTCCTATTTACTCCTACTTCGCAAGACCGTGCTAATTATTCTGTTGTTTGGACTTATATGATAAATACACTAAATAAAGCTGCCTGACACTAAGAACTTTGATTGTTGGTTCCTGCATTACATGTAGGGTGCATGACAGGAGTCAATCATTATACTAAGACATGGTGCTTCTAAATAAAGTTAGCAAGCTGTTTGCTAATGTTTACACCTGCTTAGGTAAACCTAAACTGGAAATCAAGTTAGTGTGAATAAAATGAACCCTAAAGTACAGCATGCTAACATTTGCAACAAATGTGTATAGTGCAATAATTCACTTAACTTGAACAGATCATCTGCAGGTAAATGGACTTATGTTCCTATGTCAGAGACTTTTAATTAGCATATGATATGCAAACTTTCAGCTGCAGGAATTTTGTTAAAGATGTCAACCTACAGGACTTTGTATTGTTTGCTTCAGTAAGAAACTGACTGTACATATAAAGCAAGTCTACTAAAATGCTTTCTTCTCATGATAGTGATTACTTTGCAAACTGAGTGGTGCTACCGAAATGGTTTCTAAATACATTTCTAGAAAAGTTGAACTAATACAAGATAAAAATGGACATAAAACATACTTGAAAATTATCTGTCTTTATGTGGTAAAACTAGACAAGCTAAAATATGTCAGATTCCATGAGCCCTCCTGTCTGTGCCACAGATACATATATACATATATACATCACTATCATCAACCACCTTCTTCCCAATTTTTCTATATGGGTCTGTTGTGTTAACTGTCGCCATCTTGCTCGATTCAATGCCACACTCCTGCCTTCTTCCACACTCAGGCCTGACTGTTGCAGATCTCTTACATAGTCCATCCACCTCTTTGCTGGATGCCCTCATTTCCTCTTACCTTCTTCCTGCCTGTCCTAAATCTTCTTCACCAGAGTGTCTTCTGCTTTTCTGCATGTGTGCCCTAATCATGGTAATTTGCTCTTTTTGATCTTTTCTGCAACTGGAGTTACTTTGACTTCCAATTTTATGCCCTCATTTCTTTGACTGATACATAATGTGCATTCTACCACCCTTCTCAGGCACTTCATTTCCATCACCTCTAGCTTCCTTATCTGCTGTGCCTTTACTGCCCAGGTTTCCGTACCATACAGTAATACTGGTTGCACCACTGTTTTGTACAGCTTACTTTTCAGCTTCTGTGGGATTCATCTATTATACACTACACACTACACCTGACACTCTATGTCAGTTGGCTGTAGCCCCTCTGATTATAGCTTTGACCTCTTAGGTTCATAGGCTCATAGATTAGTACTAAGCTAACTGCCCTTGCAAGCCATTTTAAGCCTAGCCAATTATCCCTCGTGAGACTCAAACCCTGCACCTTGTGTTTGTAAGGCAAATACCTTAACCTTTAGGCCACCCTCCCAACCCAGCCCAACCAACTTCATTCAGACTTCTTTTCTCCTCAGCCACACCTCCCGGATACTTGAAGCTGTTAACTTGTTCCACTATATTCCCTTCTCTCAATTCTCAGCTTCTTCTGATTTTTTCCCAATTTGCTGCCATTACCATTGTGTTATCTGTGCTTAGTTTCTTCCCATATGCCTTCAGTTTTGCATTCCATTCCCCTTTCCTTTGCTGAAGTTCTTGCTTAGAGTCTGCTTGTAATGCCACATTATCTGCATACAGCAACTTTGTTGATCTGTTCGCTCTGACCTGTTTACTAATGTAATCCATCACCAGTATAAACAGCAGTGGGATCAGACCTGAATCCTGATTCATACCCACTCCCACTGGAAAACTCTCTGTGACACCGAACACCATCCGTACTTGAGTCATTGGGTCCTTGTACATAGCCTGCACCAATTCTACCAGTGTTTCTGGGACTTTGAACCACTGCAGTACAAAGTCTAGGAAAGCCCAATTCAACCCTTTCCTCATTTGTAGTTTATTCTAAACTATCTATCTCACAGAAAACATTGAGTCAGTTGTGCTATATCCTGATCTGAATCCAAACTGCTCATCTCCCATGTTACTTTCAAACTAATCTGCATATCATACAGTGTGACAGGAGTTTGATACGTCTGTACTGCCCACAGTTGTAGATGTACCCTTTGTTCTTCAACACTGGCATGAGTATGCTTATTGTCCCGTCATCTAGGATATGTTTTTCTCTCCACACTGCTATGAGTACCTTCAGGAGCCATTTCTCCCCTATCTCACCCAGCATCTTTATCATATCTGCTGTGACCTCATCTGACCCTGCTGCTTTCCGACTTCATCTTCCTTAGTGCTATTCTTACTTCTTCTAGGGTGGGTTCCTCTTCTTCTCTCATTGCAGGCTGTGTCTGGAGCAGTACAGCTTCTGTGGGGGTTTTCTTCATTCAGAAGCTGCTGGGAGTAATCCTTCCATCTGCCTTTGATGTCCTGTGGACTAGTGAGCAGGTTGTTGTAGGCATCCCTTGTGAAAGGTATCTGTCTATCTTCTTTATCTTTCTGTCTTTGTCTTGTAATCTGATATAGTTTGTTTGTGCCACCTAGTGAGTTGCTTTCCAGAAGCTGTTAGAGTGACTCCAATGCCCTGTTCTTTGTTATTGTATACATACTTACATACATATATTTCAACATACGTATACCTGAATACAATACAGGCATAGGAATGATTTATAACAAGACTTAATTTCTTAAGATATATTTTTCTGGGAATTAACAGGGTACAATGTATAGCACAGGTGAGGTAATTTCTACACACTGAGATAATGGTAGCTTAGGTGATAGCAGTATTTCTCTAAATCCGTAGTTTTTAGCAACTTCTAAACTGTGACAAACAAGACTTGCATTATGTATGAGCAGGAGCAGACCAGAGAATCTGTCATTTGTTTCCAGACTAATACTATGGACTGATAAGGTGGTATGAAGTACCAAAGGACATAGAAAGGTGAATAGGTAGTGACTGACCACAGGCTATAATCAAATACTGGTAAGTTAAAAGTCATTAAGGAAGGCAACCTAGGAACTAAAAGAATGTGCATGAGAAATCCTCATTAAGCTAGGTAAGGTCTTCTTTTCTAAAACTGCCTGTGTTTGAGCTGTTGAAATCTATTCACATTTTAAGTAACTCCATATTGTTTACAAAACTGATGATGGAACAATATGAGACAATAGAAAAATCAAAGCTTAAGACCTGGGGGCTTCATTATTTAAATGATGTTGAATTCACAGTCATCACATCACCCCATCTCCATGACCTAGGATCATAAGACCATAGGAAGTTACTAGGCTATTGGCCCTGAGGCCCTTACAAGTCTAGCCAAGAATTTAGCCCATGTCCTGACAAGTCAGCACCCTATGCCACTGTCCAGCAGGGACACAGGTGCAATCCCAGGGGTGTATTTTCTGTTCCACATTCAGTTATCCAGGATGCACTTAAAAAGGGTTAATGAGGTACTCTGTTTGACGTGGAGAGAGCGAGTCTATTTCACAAAAGGGGGAGTCTCTGGGACACAAAGCTGTCCTGCCGACAAGTCCTATTGATGTCACAGACCAGGTTGAGGTTGCACATGTGGGTTACTCGAGTGGAGCTTGACTTGCAGATATGCAGCAGTCCTATCAGGGCAGGGTCTGAGATTGCTTTGTATGCCAGACAGAGGTCACCGCTGAGGCATCTGTAGGAGACTGAGTAGAGGGACAGGGCCTTTAGCTTATCTGTGTAGGGTAGATGTTTGAGGCCCTGGATTCTCCTTTTGAGGAACCTCTGTGGTCTCTCCAGCTCCTGCATGTGCTTTGTAAGGTACATGCTGAAAGGGGAATTCTACTCAATAATGGGTCTTATAAGGGAAGAATACAGGGATGTTATGACCTCCTTGCCCCTGGATGAGATGCCCTTACTAATGAGGTGGGCCATGTAGAAAGCTTTCTGTAGAATGGAGGCAATATGGTGGTCAAAAGTCAGTTTGCTGTCAACCTGGGTGCCCAAGTCTCTCAGGACAGATTGCATGCTTAGGACCTTATTATCAATGTGATAATTTGTGGTGACATCACTCTCCCCAAAGGGGATGATGATGCATTTTTTGGCATTCAATCTGAGGTCATGTTTCTGGCAACAGTCATTTGTTTGGGTGAGACCCTCTTGGAGGATATCCACATCACCAGGGGAATTGATGAAATCCTACCAGCAACACAGATGATCCAATATCAATTAGTGACTTGGTTACTTGAGGGGATGGTGGAAAGGAGCATTGACAGATCATTTACTTCAGCATATAGGACAGGGCTGGAGCTGAGTGACATCACTTGCAGTAATGTACATAATGTCAGCAGTTCCATAAAATTAGGGCATTGTAAAAATCCCCCATTTACACTGCAGTGCATATGACACAGCTGTAGGCTCTGCTCCTCATCTGCCTGTCCCCCACCCACCCTGCCTGCTGTAGTGGTAGTCCGAGCAACAGACGAGAATATCAAGGACACTAAGACTAGGAGTGATTGGAACGAAAATTGGTAAATGGTTATCTGGAAGGTATGCGGTGGGGGGGGGTGAAAAAAATCTGTACATTAACACCAGCTTTAACCAATTATTAGACAAAGAATTAAATAGTACTTGGCAGGAGATAAATATAAAAATAAATTAATGAATATGAAAAAGAAATCTTCACAGATGGAACTTGCAAACTGCACTGTCCATGGTGAAAATAAATAAATCAATATGAAAAAAAATTTCATGGTGAAACATGACTAGTTCATTTTGTAATTTTATAATTTACACAAAACAAACTAGTTTAACTGTATCAGAAATAGTAATACGAGTTAATACACCTTTGCACACTTGACAGAAACAGACAAGTGAAGTCAGGAGGAAATGCAGTAAACATCTGTAGCAGCAACCCACTGAAGACAGATGTAGCCAGAGAAGTGCATTCTGCGTGACAAATTTGAAATGAAATAAACATTAACGCAACAGCTGTAAACAATATTATATGCCAGATGTGTTTGCCTCTTAAGATATGCAGTACATAGTTTGCAGTATGTTCAAAAGTAGCCACTTCAGTATTTTGAGAAAACAAAAGCAACTCTAAAGTTCTTTACAGATTGGCTATTTGACAAAATGAATAGGCCACATGCATTTTTTAATTCCATTCAGAAATAAAACTACCTGCTTGCATAGCTGATGGTTAAGAGTATACACAATGCTATGTCTAACAAAGTACTGATTTAAAAGTTACATTGGCGATTGCTGCATTGTATTTATTTCAAGGTTCCTAATGTAATATCCATTTATATAACTTTATGATTACATCAGTAATATAAATGGATAAATCTTTATGCTCGATACAAGGCATAAGTTAATACTCAAATCAGAGCACACTCAACTGTTTGTCACTAACAGAAGAGAAATTAAGATATAGTTTCACAAGATTAAAACTTTGATCTTCTTTATCAATTTGTGTCCAATTAAGAGGTGATTTCTTTTATACAAGCCTTTAGAGACACATTTTATAAGAATGCTTAGATTAAACATCTACAAGGTGAGAGTAAGAACTCAAGCAATGCACTGAGACTGAATATTATCAGAAATGCACGTTTTATTGTGAAACATAAATATATGGAACACAATTTAAGAAAAAAATCAGAAAAATGAAGATATGTGATTAAATCATATTTGGCAGAAAGGCAAGCAGTTAGGAAATTCCAAATCCACTTGGCTGCATCGGTGATGGTGCTTATACAAACTGAAGGCGTCATGTTCATCCCACAGACACAAAGTTAAGAACTTGGCTCAAGAAAGGTAGCTACTTGAAATATGGAGATCTGCTTGAGCAAGTCATGTAATGTGAAGGTTGAAATGATGAAAATCTAAGCTTACATTTATTAAGTATGAAATTGCTTTTCTCTGAAGAATGGGGATCTTGGAGTTGGTATATATAAGTTTGGTAGTGAGGGGCACTTGACCTCACATCAGGAAGAGTATGGCAGCCTGTCTGAGTTCAAAGGAGAAGAGCAAAGTCTAATATTCATTGTGTTCATGTACTTTCAGTCTTTTTTTGGGCAAGTCGTGACTCGGCATTTCATGCCCCAACATTTCCATAAGGAGCAGAAGTGAAATGCCAGAAGGAGTTGAACTAGCTCCTTAACAGCAGAAATAAAAAGAAAAACATCCAAACAATTTCAGTGTTTATAAAAATGTAGTTACAAAAACTTTCCTGGCCTCCGGTGAAAAGACCAGTTGCTTGTTGATGACTGCTTAGCAAGGAAGACTTGCTGATACTCTGGGAGTAATTTTCTCCCCCAAAATATCACCATAAGTTTTTGATTGCAAAATGGCAACCATTAACTGAGCAGTAAATCAGAAAGTTTACTTAATGACTTATGCATGGGACTATTTATGCAGCCTGCATGTGTTGCCCAAGGTGTTTTTTACTGTGTTACCAACTGGAATTCTTAGATGAATTTGAAAATAAATGTTTCGACTTTTTTGTCATACAGTTGTAAGCCATGCCTTGAAGGCTCATGCTATTTGATGCTGTCCTGACCTCAGTACTGTTATTAAATAAAATAGAGTTCTGTTTGTGTTGTATCCTCATTTCATGCATATCCCTGCATAGCTGCATAGGAACATAAGAACATTACTTGGCAAGTGATGATGAGGAATGTAAGATACGTAAGCTATATATGCTTTTAAGTAGGCGCACTTCATATTCATGCCTCACCTTTCAACCACTGAGGTACTGCTCACCTGCCAAGCTGAGAGAGGAATATATGACAATCCAGGTATAAATTTGTGTCGCTCCATCACAAGTCAAAGGAACACTTTGTTTAACCTGAAATAGTAATTTATTCTATAGACTGGGAATACACTTAGGAATCTTTCTCTCCAGTGACTCTTGTTTATCTGACAGTATAGATTTAGTTCCATTCTGGGAATTAATGAAAAATCCATGATTTGCTATGTGTTAGGATCCCCAGCAACAGCAGATTGATAAAATGATGAAGATAAAAGATTGCAACAAGAATGACCAGCTGAGTTATTAAAATATATATATTTTAGAGATATATTATTTTAAGGTGAAGATCTTTATTTTCCTGCAACAAAAAAGAAAATCAACAGGGGAAAAACAAAAACATCAAAAAAGTTTCAAAGCTATGACTCTATACCATAGTTTCGTAAAATACTGTAATAAAGTTTGGGCACTCTAGAGTATAACACATAAAATATGACACAGCGAGTCACAAAAGTATAAAGTTAAATAATATAAGAGTGATGTCTTTAGGATTCCTGAACCTGACACTGTTTTACATAGTTTGTGATCCCTACAATATAAGATCATATCAGAAAACAGGGGCTGGAGGATTTAACTGTTATTTAGATGCTGTAATATTTCATAAGATGACAGACTAAAGGCTTTATTTTTACATTTAGGCAGGAGAATAGGTTTATAGGAACATATAAATCAATAGCAGTAGTGGATGAGAGGTTCTCAAAAGTAGAAGGTAAAATGGAAAAGTCATTTTGAGCCAATGAAACATGTTGGATTGGGATATACATGTTTACGGGAAGAACAGTATGCAAAGACAGATTATAGGAGACGGAGCACTAGAAAGAAACTGTAAGTCTAGAGATCTTAATAATGAAAGAAAAACATACTTTTTACATTCATGTATTTGTGGCATGGCAAGGAGCAAAGACTGAAATAGTGCTATAAAAGTGACTAGATATTGCGAGACCCCTTGGCATTTCCGAAATGAAAGAAATGAAAAACAAAGATGAGTAAAAAAGACAGTCAATAGCACAGAAACAAAAGAGGGAGAGAGAGAGGATAAAATAGACTGAAGTCAAAACAGATGGACAAAAGAAAAACATATGAATGCAACTTTTCAACTTAGAGTAAAACTGATTTTGAAACAAAGCACAAACATTACAATGGTCAGTACCCTTATAGAGGACAAGGTCCAGTGCTACGTAAAATATGTGCAGAATGTGAAGAAAGCAAATATTTTGCACACGTATTCCAAAAACACTTCATTTGACAAGTCACAATACAGAGTACAGATATAAACATAGTCAATGAGATAAAGCAGAAAATAACATGTAAACAAGATGACATGATAATGGCAGAAAAACAGTTTGTAAAGATAATGACAAAATGTCAGTAGAGTTCACACAAAACTAGAAGATAGCTCTGTGAAAAATGAGGAGGTGAAGAAAAAATAAAAGCAAAACACGTCAGTGTAAAAGGGATGCCAGTATATAGCCACAGCGGTTAACAGTGAAGTCCCACAGGATTTTGTACTGAGGGATACTTCCTTGAGGACTATCGTTGTGAGACATAAAAATAAGCTACAGCTTGGCATATATGTTAATGACTGTGAATATGATAAATTAATTACTATAGTAAAAGATGCTGACATTTCCCAGTATGGTCTACAAATAATACCCACATGCTGCAATAGTAATGACTTCACATTTAATGTCCAAAAATATATGCATACATTTGTAGTCATGAGATTGTTGTAAAAATGTTAAAAATGTGATTACAAAATAAGTGGTCAAATCATAAAAATACACTATAATGATGTAGGGAACAACATGGTAGACATCAATTTCAATGTTGAGTAGTATGTATCCACCAAAAGTAGAAAAGTATAGTCTGTAGGGCATGTGTAGTCATT
>NC_056726.1:1258622230-1258852230 GCF_019279795.1 Protopterus annectens
CTTTGCCCCACCACACCCCCCTAACTAAATAGACCAACTCCAGGATCTACTAATGTGGGGGTAATGGGTGACGTTCAACAGGATGGCCAAGTGGTTACTTACCTCGAGTGGAATGTTGGTGTTCCAGATGTCTGTCTTCTGGTTTGTCGATCCTTTTGTCTTGGTGAAGTGAAAGTTGGTGATGTGGCCATTTGGGTAAGTGAAGTAGACCCATATATTTACATACATCACTGTAGGGTTACAGCAATTACAGTTCTTTAAGGCCAGTAAGGCATTCTTACTGACTATTCTGCCATTATTCTGAAATCATTCATCAGATGTTGCTTAACCACAAACATACATATGTAGCTTCAAAAGAATGAGGTACTAAACTACTTTCGGTTTTTGCATGTCATTCATATGTTTGTCCAAATGGATGCCATTCTGCTAGTCCTAATTGCCTTGCTAATGTCCTGCATGATGTGTTCCATCATCCAAATGGTCAAGAGGCACATTTCTGTAATTACATTGACACTCACAAAATTCTCTGAACTGGTGATCATTAATAATATTTTCTAATCTACATGTGTATATAAAGATTATTTTTGAATCAAGTTAATGACTGACATCTTGTGAAGGAAAGGAAAAGTATATCATAATGTTAGAAAGCAGTGCACAGTGCATCTGTCCCATCTCTTTTTTCACTATTGATATGTATTTTTAGTATTAGGCATCCCAATCTGGTTCAAACTCCCCCAGAGGTATGTTCCCAGCATAGACTCTAAAGTAGAACTAGATGATTAATTGCCTTTTAGATCAAACAGAAGTCACCACCGAGTAACTAATAAGAAGGAAAAATATGGTCTTGACTTGGGTTACACTGTTGTTTAGACAGTGTTTTGCCCATTGAAATACTATGGATTGACATTTAATATTTTTTATTATTAGTTTTACTGTCAAGTTTCTTTTAGCAAGGTCAAGATAAGAAGTACCTGTTATGTGCTCATTTGGCTTATTCATTATAGAAGCTGCTGTTGCCTGAAACTTTCCTGAACTCAAGGTCATTATTTTATGGTAGCAGAAAGCACAATATTGCTGTGTGGTGCTCTAATGCATGCATACAGATCTCTAGATATGTTTTTCATGTAAGGGTTTTGCCAGGCTAGCACAAATTAATAAAATATAGTTTTTCTTCTTCAGAGTCTCATGGATGATTGTGGAGATTTTTTTTTGTCTTAGGTGCCATTTGACTAGTACATGAGACACGTGCCTGAAATATGAAGCATTGCAAGATCCCTTACTTTATTTTTATATGTTTACATAGAAAGTTAACATAAATAACCATACATTGCTTTGGATATGGAGGTCAAATTTAAGATTTTCATCTATTAATGAAAATGGACCTGAGTCCAGTTGGACTTTCCCGGTAAACAAATGTAAAATAAAATAAAAATAAAAATAAAATAAATAAATAAATAATAGCTTTCCCTTCCATCCTTTAACAATAATACTTTGAACCCAACCGCCACTTTAATAATATTTGCACCTTTTCTTCCTCATGAGATAGGCATGCTAATGGTTTATGTATGATTTTATATATTGTTATAAGCTGAATGCAGGAGAGGGGGAGGAGGAGCTCCAGCCAGTTAAGGTTCTGAAGAGGGGTAAAGGGGGATGAATTAGTAGCACCCTTGGCAATTTTGTTGTAGCAGCTTTCAAGTTTGCTTTTTATGGATGATTGTAAATTGGTTAAAATTGAGACTCTACAATGTAAGAAGGGTAAAAGGTAGTTTTTGGCTAAATTCTTTTTTGTGGGTGTGTACAGAAAATATTTGTTTCTGTATAGCATGCCTAATTTTTGATGGGTTCTCTTGATATTGCTTTGGATATGGAGGTCAAATTTAAGATTTTCATCTATTATGACTCTTAGAATTTTGGTATGGTGGACTAATTAAATTTCAGGGCCATTTGCCAAAAAAGAAATGAAATATGATTTGTTGAGAGTGTGGGTTTTGGGGTAAACAGGAGGAGTTCCTTTTTTTTTTTAGAGGGGGGTGGACTAAGAGTTGAGTAAGAGTTTGTTAGTAATAATAGTGATTGGGTATGCTATTGCATCTGTAGCTATATTTAAGTATTATGCAGGAAGGTTGTCAGCTGAGGAGGAACAATGTTTTAATTATGTAAAAGATTTTTATGAGAATTATAGAAACTGGTTGAAAGGTAAAGTGGATGGAGTTGTCTATGTATATATCAGAGAGGTTACAGTTGGGTGAGTTTTGTGAAGGAGATGTGCTTCGGTCTAAGGTAGGGGAAATTAGTTGTGTGAAAGGTGGTGTTTTAGGTGTGTTTGAGGTTAAGTTGGCTATGCATTCCATGAAGAATGCATTGAAATAGGTAGTTTTTGAAGAGGGGGCCCATGGTGGAGTAAGTACCAGGAAAACAATCTGTAAAACTGCAGAAAGACAGAAGGTATGACAAGTGCTGATAACTTTAAAAGCAGCAACACAAGCTACTAAATAGCTGTTAACATATTCAGTTAGGGTTGCCACCCCTCCGTTTTTTTTCCAGACTGTCTGGAAATCAAACTGATTCACTGGTAGTCCAGAAAACACTGTACAAACTCTGGTATTCTGTTTCAAAAAGGAAGCAGACTATCCGAGTTTGTAAATCGGTTGATTTACTATGCTTTTTTTACAGAAAAGCATAGTAAATCAGCCAAAAGCAGGCAGCAGGAATGGAAAAAGAGGGCATTCCTCGCAGAGTGATGCCATCGTGACATCACAAAATGGGTGGGGTGTTGGGTGGGAGATGGGCGGAATTACTGATGGTGCGAGGGGTGTGGCTTTACTCCGGTTTTAGCCTCGATGAAAGGTGGCAACCCTATATTCAATGTTAACTGCAACAGGCAGTATTTTAGTGCCTTTGGCTTGAAATGAGGCGATAGTAGCTGGAGAATAACTGAGATGAGGGCAGGGCCAATCAGGTACTTCATTGGAATGCAGTTACCCCCCCCCCCTCAAATGGTTTTCCACCAAAAAACAATCAATGAGGTGGAATGTTTATGGATGCAAAGACAAGATCTTTGAACTCTAAACACTTGATGTAAGTCACACCATTTAATTGTATTATTATGGGCTTTTATTGCTTTTCCAGGGAAATTTTACACTGCTAGAGTAAAATATGCTAATGTGTTAATTTAGCTTCACTTTCATCAGTATAAGGCATGTGCATGCGAGTGGGGAGTGGGGTATCCTTCCAGAAGATTCAGTACTGCAGTACAGAACACACTAATGCAGAAGTGAGGGAAAACAAGATATTTCTTTAAGTATAATTTGATTTTTGGAAACGGCCTTACATAGGTTTTAACTGAAGGTAATGATCCTTTGGTACTTTTGCAAATGGGAGTAAAATTCAGCTATAGAAGGGCCTTTGCTAACGAGACTATGTTAACTGTTGCAGCATGAATTGTCAGAGACACTACATGTTCAGTACACTGGGAACGAGAGAGACTGAAATAATTAGGCTTGTTTGATGGCTGAACTGGGTAAATAAACTGCTGCATTAAATAGTGTTTGGCCAACATAAGTAGTGCACTATATTTCACAGTTGTACATTTCTGCTTTATAGGCTTTAAACTGAAAAATAAGGCAGTTAACAGGATATGCAAGTTTGGGATTACTAAAATGGAGGCTTCACAGTTTAGAAGGACAAGACTGAAAATAAAGTAACTGGCAAGAGATATGTTTTAGTATGCAAGTCTGGGATTACTAAAATTGAGGTTTATGGATTTTAGAAGGACAGATAGAATGCCTATATCAGTTAGTTCCTACTCTTTGATACGCAACATACAATTTAAGTACTTTAAAATAATCAACTTGAGTTTTAACAGATATGAAAAAAACTAGGCAATAATCCAACTATTTTCACAAATAGAACTGTCTCATATTATTATCAACTGACTAGACTAGCCAGTAACTGTGCTGTTCATAAAATATAAAATCAGGTACTAAAACTGAACCTTTCAACAGAAGCCAGTAGAAACTTGCTAATATATATATATATATATATATATATATATATATATATATATATATATATATATACACACACACACACACACACACACACACACACACACACACACACACACACACACACACACACACATATATAGGATAAAAATGCAAAAACAAATATATACATAGCATCAAATAGAACAAGACTTTAAACACGTGAATATAGACAAATATATGGTTGCATTTATATATGTGGAGGAACAAAACACTAGTTAGGGATTTAAACAGGGAGAATCACTTGGGCAAAGTAGTGCATAGTTAGTAATACTTGCGTGGTGAGAGTTTCAACTAGGAATGTAACTACTTGTAGAGACAGAGTGTTGTCAGAAGGGATGTGTTAACAGAGTTAGCACCTACAGCCAAATGGTATAAGTAATGCTAAGTTAATAATTTACCTGGTGTGTTACGTGTGAAAAGCCAGGATTCAAATAAGTGTCTTTTGAGAGATAGCTTGAAATTATTAAGATTGCTTATGGATCCAATATTATGTGGAAGGGTATTCCAATTTTTAGCAACAAAGTTAGAGTAAAGAGAGTTGCCTGCTGTATTGGATACTTTGGTTACTTGGAGTAAGTCTGTGTTAGATGATCGAAGTACAAATGTTAGAATAGGGTTGTAGAAGTTTTTTTAGGGAAGGTACGTTGTCAGGATTGTGCATTATTTTGTGAGCCATTATTAACTGGTTATAGTTAATAATATGAGGTAGTTCCAGCCAAGAAAGATTTTTTAGGCATTTACGGTGATGGGTTGAATGTGTGGAATCTGTTGCAAATTTGGCAATCTTATTATAACATGATTCTAATTTACTTAGTTCTGACTTTTTGAGGTTTGTAAGTATAGGGGATGCATACAAGAGTGAGGAGAGAATGTGGGTTCTAGCTATGCCTATTCTTGCAACATTTGTTAAGAACGTTTTGTTTGTATACATTGTTCCTATTTTCTTGTGAACCTTTTTGATTGTGTTACAAATATGTATGTCAAATTTTAGTCTGTTGTTGATTATGATGCCTAACAGTTTTGTTTGGGAATATGGAAAAATCCTAGTATTATTACTGGCAGTGATATAAAAGTTAGCTGGGAGGTTAGTAGGTTTAGATGGATGAAAGATCATAAGTTTAGTTTTATTAGGGTTGAGAATGAGTTTTGAGTTTGCTAGCCACATTTCAATATCAGAGAAGGCTTTTCGTGTGACTGTAAGAAGATGAGTTATTGTGGATGCTGCACATATGAGGGTTGAATAATCTGCGAATTATATGATAGATGCTTGAGAGGAGGCAGTATTAAGATCATTTATGAATATGCTAAAGAGGAGGGGCCCTAGAATTGAACCCTAAGGGACTCTAAGTGTAACAAGAAGGAGTGGGGATAGATCTTGCTTCCATTTCACAACTTGCTGGCGGCTAGATAGATAACTTTGAAACCATTTAACAGCATCAGGGTTGATGTCAAGATTTTTCAGAGTGGACAGTAACCTAGGATGGGAAACTGTATTGAATGCTTTAGACATGTCCAAAAAGACTGAAGGCACTATTTTGCCATCATCTCTGAATTTGTTTATAGTATTAGTGAAACTTAGAAGAGCTGTAGTAGTGCTATGATGTGGTCGCAATCCATACTGTGACAATGAGAGGAGATTATTGTTTAGAAGGTGTTTAAGAAGTTGAAAGTGGATACATTTTTCCAGAATTTTATAAAGTATAGCAATGGGCTATACTTAGTTTGTTAGTTCTGTTAGTTCTGACTTTTGTATTTCTCATAATTTCTGCCTCTTCCTCTTGACTATAGGACTCACTATATATAGATATGGAAAGAGGTATAGATATGTATGCCAGAGATTAGCAGCATAGGAAAAATTATCATTTAACCAAAGAACAAAGCACTAGAAACTTACTTGCTGTAACTGTGCAGTTCATAAAACAAAAAGTTAGGTGTTTTCACTGAATCCCAGAGTAAAAAGCCAATAGAAACTTGCTAATATATTTGCTAGACATTAACAGCATAAATACAACAACCCAGTATGTAACACAGTAGAAGCTTATTTGTAATTGTATCTAGTAGAAGGGTGAACCAGAGTGAAACAATAGAGCACTTCTGTTAAGAAATTAAAAGAATGCAATGTACTTTACTGTAGAGTGAAGCAACTGAATGGAGATGAGTTCAACTTGGTCACGGGGTAGAAAATTGATTTTGAATTTGGAGCCCCAAAGTCAAAGTAGCTGGAGAACAACTGGTTTCAAATCACATATCTAAATCTTACAGAGGTTTATGAAACCACCTAAATTTGATGCCATTGTAAGGTCACAATAGGTCAGCATGATCTTCTAAAATGGCCTGCTCCTAATAGTTGGTGTGAAAACCATGAACTAAAATTATATACCAAAAAATGTGTAGTCATATCCTTTGGCAAGCATGACTTCCTTGTAACTATAACACTGACAACTCACTAATTGAACCTGTAGTCAAGGATCTGGGCACTTATTTTGACAATAAGCTGTCTTTTGTTCATTGTGTATCCACTATTGAAAGAAAGTTCTTTTTAATCACACAGCTTATGTCTAAATGTATGGCATTCAGGCTCAGGGATGTAATGATTCCAGTGTGTTTGGCACTCTTTAGGCTGATCGATGAGTACAATGCAGCTCAGAGTATGTACTCATCCAGCACTTACCACAATGGGAATGACCACATTGCTTCTGCACTAAGAAAATCAAGGCCTTAAATTATAAAATCTATGTGAGCCATGTCAGAGCCTTGACCCTCTTTTTCCCTGTTCTTGTTATCATACAGGCTATTGAGAGGTGACCCCTATCTCATGTAGAAAGACTCAACAGATTTTATTGTGTGAGACCTATTGCACATTCACATGTCTGGTGACGTCATAAACACCCATTCAAGAAATATCAACCTCTTCTGTAACAGAAATTCAAATTGTTGGCAGGATAGGTATGTATCGCACAGAATTCCCCTTCAGTAGAACCAGCTTCCATTCCATGTAAAGCAAACTAATTTGTATGAATGGATAGCTAACCACCAAGTTACCCTTTGGTTAGCACCCATCTCCCACAAGGATAGATGCAACATGTAAAGGTCCCAAAATATACTTTTTCTGCGCATCTCTGAAATATTTGCAACACAAAATATAAGGACTAAAATCAACAATAGGAATATAAGGCTAGGTTACTTAAGGTCTCAGAGATCAATAGTCTAGTATGTACCTATGAACCTATGTTACTTGAACCAATAGCTTCTTATAATTACACTCAATTGTGACTCCAATGGTTCCCTGTGCCTATATCCCTAAATACTTCATATGATGTTCTCCCTTAACCCATGCTTCACATAACGGGGGCTTTGACCACACCCACTCTAAAACTAACAATCTTCTGCCAATTAAACTACAGTCCAGATTCCTTCTTGAATTCACCCAAAACCTTTCAAATTATTTGAATCACTAAATTTATTCTTTCATTCACTGATATAAAGTCATCAGCAAAAAAGAAGAAAACATTCTTAATCATAATATTGATTTCCAAAAGATTCTCACCCTTTGATCAAGAACCTATCACTAACAGTAAAAGGCTGGTTGTCAAGGAACAACAACTCTATCTGGTTCCTCTAGTCATCATTACCTCTTCTTCAAAGAGGTCTCAATTCACCATTAATCTAATATGAGGCCATTATACGGCCCCCTTATCTATTTATAAAATTTAAGATGAACACTAATTTCCATTAAGTCTTAAAACAAACCCTTCACTCCACCATATCAAGTGAGTTTTACTATCAAAGAATAGTATCCTAGTTCCTTGCAACCCCTCATTTTCTGCTGTTACCAAACAAATTCTCAGTAAACCTCCCAACTACCTTCTGATCTCCTCCCTTTACAAACCCCTCCTGGCTTTTATGAACCCAGACTGGAAGTAAGTTCTTTGTCCAACTAGCCAACATCATCACCAACATTTTTACATCCACATTCAACAATGAAATGAACCTACAACTACAACTGCCTGGATCCAAGTTGTTCTGCCCATCCTTAGGTAATAAGAACATATGAAACCTAGGAAAGAAATCTGCAGAGTGTCTGTTAATGCTCCATCATTCAAAACTTTGCATAAATCCTGCAGTAAAACTTATACCATAGTAAAACTCTACAATAGGGCCATCCTCTCCTAGGGTGTTTCTGCAAAACTTGCACCAAACCTGGCAATCGTCCACATTTCTGTCATTTTCCATTCCCTCTGTCTGCTCTGAATTTAAAAAAAAAAAAAGACACTGAACTAGTAATTCCTCTTATAGTCTCTGAAGAGTCACAAGTTCTATATTGATATAGTGAGGAATAAAATCTTTACATTAACCTCATAATACCCTCTCTGGACCTATCCACTTCTCCATTTTTTTTCCCAAACTCAAAAATTACCTTTTTCTCCCTTTTCCCCTTACATTTCCAGGTTAATTTGCTTCAAAGATCTGTTACCTTTTACTCATCAGAAATTCTGTTTTGTCATTAGAGCTCTTTCCAACAATGTGTTTTCCAACTCTTATAGCCTTATTCTTACCGGAAGCATTTCCAGCAGTACTCACCCAAACTTCCTCTACACAACTCTTTGATTGCCTACTCTGCATTTTGCATGGACAACCCTCTAATGCATATACCTGTTCTATCTCTTCTGTATCCAAAACTGCTCCTGACTCATTTGACCACTTTAAATTGTACATTTAATAGCATCCCACCATCCAGAGGTTTGCCCACATTCTTCCTTCTTATTAAACAGAAATATCTCTTCTACTAAAGCCATTCATTTTTCAAATCTTTCTTCTTGCAACAGGGTTTCTATCGACACAATTTCTGTCCTTTAGCATTCCATGTAACCCTAAACAATTTAACATGCAAATTATCTGACAAGTTCCTTTCAGCAACATATATAGTCTACCTTGAGCCTAAGTTCCCTCTTATCAATAACCTGCTAGTCTGTCTTAGATCATCTCTTGAAAATGTGCACCCTCCCAGAAAGGCCTGTTTACTTCTCGAAACATCCAACCAGCTTCTTGATTCTCCCATTTCAACAAAAAGTCCTAGCCCCTTTGTGTGCCTCCCTTCTGCCAATATTCTAGTCTAAGACATCATACATGGTTACAAAATGCCAGAACTGTGGAGAATGCCTGCCTTGGGATTAGAAGAGATGATGTGCATTAGAGTTTTCAACAAATTTGTAGTTTTTTGCGTCTTACCTAAAACATTTAAGCTGCATAATTCATTTTCTGCTTTGTATTCTACTACTGTTTAAATGTATATCACTTTTCATTCTTTAACAGTTTAAATAACAAATAGTTAAATATGTACAATAATTTGTTGTAAGTTCTGTTTTTCTAATTTCTACCAAAAATTCACCTCAGTAATTCCATCTTCTCACAAAGAAGGGTCTTACCATTTGCCTGAAGACATTTATTTTTAAAGACAGCAGTGTATTCTTTTGGCTCAGTATAATGTCCATGTAACAACCAGCAACTCTGAAGCTGTGTAGAAACCTGACTGAGAACTGAAAGTCCTCAATACAGTGATTTGAACCAGAGGAAGTCAAAATTCCAACTTCCATTGTATAACAGATGAAGAAGGTGTCAATGTAAGAATTACCTTTACAATGAGATAGAAGGAAGGGTAAAATTTAGCAGTACTGAAACAAACTCCAGGTATACTACAAGCCAGAGAAAAATCTACCCTATATAACATATTTGATTTTCATCAGAAATCAATGGGTCTAAAAGAGAATTGATACATCACGTATTTGAAACATAAAGGGCATGACTATGAATTTGGACAACTGTGTGACTCCTTAATTACAAGCAGAACAGTCTGTGGAGCAAGACATGACCACATAAGTGACACACCTAAGAGAAAATCTGAAATAGTACTGGAAAAGTCAATAGATGGGTGTCTTGACAAACAATTATTGAGTGTACAGACAAATTTGGATTTCTATTAGAATAGTGAATATAATTTAGTAGAAAATATGTCATTCTTATTATATAGACATGTTTTTAAAATGAATTATATACAGTCAAATTCAGAATGTTGAAAACTGTAGTAGTTCAGTATTTTATATTCCATTACATTAAGTTCACACTTTTTGGCTACAAACTGTTCAGGGTTTTTTTTGTACAAAGTGTATCAAAACCTACATTCTTCATGAATTGTAATAGTTAGTGCTGTTGTACCTATTGGTGTTAACACCATATCTCTGTAGCTATGAATGAGTTTAGTTGAGTGAAATGTATGACATTATGCACCTAATGCTTAACAAATGCAAGCTGAATTATATAAAAAGAATTTAAGAATGTTATTTCTTACTATGTTTTTATTGAAGGTGTTAAGTCTTATGTATTTATGCATTATTAGTACAACTGAATGACTGTAGGAATTATGTGACTGTATTGCATGCAGATGTGATCTGATTGGGCAAGAATTATTTTAAATTTACAGCGGAAGGATATATATATATCTACTCACACACACACACACACACACACACACACACACACACACACACACACACACACACACACACACACACACACGTGTGTGTGTGTGTGTGTGTGTGTGTGTGTGTGTGTGTGTGTGTGTGTGTGTGTGTGTGAATTATTTTTATTATTTTTTTTATCAAGAGGATTTTTGAATATTTAATATGCTGAAAGGAGACCAACAATAATGGTAGTTATCTTTGTTACACTTAAGGGGCATTGTAGTACAGCAGTTGCAGCATTTGGTTTGCAGTTTGTTAGGGCATGTTCTGAGCAAACTTTTGCCCCTGGAGTTGCTGGGCAGTGATACTATGTGCTTCCATCAGAAAAAGGGAAAGCACTTCAATCAAAGGATAGTTACATGTATCACTTGGAACAACAGAAGGCTACAAGAAGTGCTGGTGTTACTGTTTGAAATGATCCAAGAAGTGTGGGAGATGTGTAACAGAAGATGACATTAAGTGGGCACAAGCTTATGAAAATTGTAGATCACTATCAAGCCCCTAATTCTTTAGAAAAATAAGTTATTTTATTGAAAAATAAGCAAAGAAAAAAGTGCTTTAACCCACTTAAGAGCTTTGTAAGATAGTTAGCACTTCTAGTGAGGTGGTCACATAGATGCTAATGCTCTGAAACAGATAATACAGAGAGTCATAAGATGTCAGTATGAAGTGTTATCAGCATTACTGAATGATGTGAGGGCACTTTCTGCTCAAAATATAAAATTAAAGCGTAGATCATTTATTGTGAAACACTGCAGTTATATTTCTCCTGATAGTCATCATGTAGTAATTACAACCATTGACAGTACTGATGTGTTATGCCAGTCATCTCACATTCTTGTAGATTGCACATTTCCTCTGCCGAGCAATGTAAACAAGTGTTTACCAAACATAGTGTAATTTTTGATAAAAGGGAATGTAAAGTTGTGCCATTGGTGTTCTGTCTATTGCCATCAAAATCAGAAAGTATTTAGTATGCATTCCAGAATACACTTCATGAGTTATTGAAATCAGTCTGTAATGTGCTGAGTCCTTCTTTTGTTTTTAGTTAGCATCAGGCAGCATTTACCCAACAGAATAGCAAAAGGTTGTTGGTTCCATTTCTGACAGATAGTTTGGAGACAAATGCAAAAACTGTCCCTTGCTGCACTGTTTCACACTGACTCAAAGTTATTTCATTGTGCAAGAAGTTACCTGCTTTGGCTTTTGTGGATGTTGAGTATGTAGCAGAAACTTTTACAGCCATAAGGAATGTAAGAAAGGACATGCCAGAGAATGCACAAAGTCTTTGTGATTTCTTTGACAATATATATATATAACACTGATTTACCCTTGGGCAGATGTAAATTTCTGAGATTAACAATTGGGATTTCTGTCAGCAATGGAGTCATAGAAAAATGACCTACTTAAAGCTTGCAAAATTGCATCCCTGGTACAGTATGCAGATGATGCCACATTTCTCTGTATCTCAAAAAACATCAACAAACTTCAAGAACTTACCCAGAAGTCCTTCGCCTCTATAGAAACCTGACATCTGCCCAGCTATTCATAAACCCAAGTAAATCTAAAGTAACCTTATGTACTCCCAAACAGCTTACAGTCAACAAAACCTTCTTCTCAGTTACCTCATCCAACACAACAAAAATTTAACTTGTCACACATACTAAATTGCTAGGCATCTGTGTAGATGAGAACCTAAAGTTTGTCACACATCCAAATATAGTGAAATAATTATATCAAAAACTACATTATTTCTCTTGAGTCAAACCCTTCCTCTCAGACTCTATAAGAAAATCAAAAAAACAAAAATGCGTTCCCTGCACCAAAGTCTCTTCACAAACACTGAATATATCCCAATAGAACTTGTCTGAAGAGACACCAAGGTGATATCCAAAATACAATAAAACTTTTATTAAAATAAATAAATAAAAGTGCACATGAGCACTTTCAGGGAATGAGGAAGGGCTTGTTGCCTGAAAGCGCTCATGTGCACTTTTATTTATTTTAATAAAAGTTGTATTGTATTTTAGATATCGCCTTAGTGTCTCTTCATACAAGTTTTACTGGGGTACTCTATAAGAAAACACATTGCCTCTTCTCTCTTCTTGCCTACTCTAATATATTCTGCACCCATCCTTAATAACATCTAAGCAACCTTGCTAAACAAGCTTGATCAATGTTATTATACAATTGCATGATTCGCTGCCAACCTTCCAAACAGAACACACCACTTGTGCTGCCCTAAGGGAATTACAGTAGCTGGAATTCCCACATTGACTAACTGACTCACACCTTCCACAAATCCATAAAATTGTGTTTAAACATAACAACTATCCATCCATCTCCAACCTCATGCAAATATATAACCCTTTTCAGGCCACTACGTTCATTGGAAAAATAAATATTACATGTGTCCAAACCCAGCAATTCTGCTGGCAGATCACTACTCTTCCACTCCCTTACTAAATCCTGGAACTCCATTCTACTAGCAATATGACAGTAACACTCCCTAAAATCATTTAAAATTAATTAAAGTCCTACCTATTCAGTTACTACATCTGTACGGGTCTATGCTCATGCATCAGATACAGATTACAGCAAACACCTTAAATTGTATGTGAAACAGTGAAACTTTAAAGTACAGAAAATGTGTAACACTGTGAAACAATTCATTGAATGGCCATAGTTGGCCAACATCTCAAACGTAATCAACCAAGGTGGGGGGCTTCGTACCCCACAGCTCTCTATGTATACCAACTCCAAGATCACACTACAGTGGGGAATAAGGTCAATTTTAAAAAAGCCAAATAAAAAATAAAATACTATAAACAAAACTCAAAGGCAAGGTTCATCCAAAGATTTTATATCCAATAGGCTTTAAGTACATTAAAGGTAAGCACTTTCATCCAAAACAGATGTATGAACTTCATCAGACAATTTCAAAGAATAAAAAGCCAGTTTAAATAGTTCAAAAACTTTATGACATCACATCCCCTATTAGCAAATTAAAGACATATACTCCCTAAAATAAGTACTCATTTACTTCTATTAAATGAACTCACTGAAAATAAACATATAATAAATTGACAACAAAGACATTCTGTATAAATTTATACATGTTTAAAAAAAAATATATATATATATATATATATATATATATATATATATATATATAAAATAAATAATAAGTACATCGTCTCTCTAAAGATTTCAAATGCAAAATGCATTTCAGAGAGCACTGGTCACTCAAACCAGGATTGGCAAATGCATTAACCTTAACCTGCCAATAAAGCTCTCTTTCTTCCAGTTGGAGAGGATAAGGTCCCCCCTGGTGTTTTTAATAACATTATCAATAATCAAATAGTTAAAGAAATGGCCTGGATTTTCAGAGACATGTTTAGCCAAAGCATTTGTAATATTAAGTCTCTCTATGCTATATTGGTGTTCGTAAACTCTCTGCTTAAAATGTCTCTCAGTTTTTCCAATATAAAACCCTGGGCATCATTGGCATAGGCAATATAAACAATACCAAGACTTTCACAATTATATCTGCCTCTGTTTCTATAAGTGACATTATTGATGGTAAAACTATTAGCTACTTTCATAAATTTGCAAAAGTTGCATCTACCATACTTGGCCATGCCATTGTTGGAAAAATTCCAATTAGTGTTATTTTCCAAGATGCTCTTCAAGTTATTCCCTCTTTTAAACATCAGACCAGGTTTATCATTAATCTTATGCTGAATGGGGGGGGGGGTCTTCTAATAAAAACATCATCTCTCTAAAGATTTCAAACAAAATACATTTCAGAGAGCATTGGTCATTCAAGTCAGGACTGACAAATGGATTAACCTTAAGATGACAATAAAGCTCTCTTTCTTCCAATCGGAGGGGCCAAGGTCCCCCCCTGGTGTTTTTAATAACATTATCAATAATCAAAAAATAGTTAAAGAAATTGCCTGGGTTTTAAAATTAACTAAAGTTCTACCTATTCAGTTACCACATATGTACAGGTCTATGTTCGTGCATCAGATACAGATTACAGCAAACACTTTAAATTGTATGTGAAACAGTGAAACTTTAAAGTACAGAAAATGTGTAACACTGTAAAACAATTCATTGAATGGCCATAGTTGGCCAACATCCCAAACGTATTCAACCAAGGTGGGGGGCTTCGTACCCCATAGCCCCCTGACTATGTAAACCAACTCCAAGATCACACTACAGTGGGAAATAAGGTAAATTTAAAAAAAAAGTTTAATTCGCTTACCTTATGCATCGTGGTACTTCCTGGTTATTAGCCAACTATGGCCATTCGATGAATTATTTTACAATGTTAAGCATTTTCGGTGCTTTAAAGTTTTGCTGCTTCATGTTTGATTATAATGCATTTGCTGTAATTTGTTTTCAATGCGTGAGCATAGACCCCATCTGTACATGCGGTGTTCCTGGATGATCTCTATACCCTTACTAACTCTCACTATCTGACTGTCATCTACTGCTCTTCAGTATTATTTCTATCTCTCTTTTACCCAGACCTCCTCAATACTGCTTCATACTTTGTTACCATCTTCATCCTATAACTACTTCACTGTCTCCTACTCAATATCTGTTTACAATTGATTCCATCTAAAAATAACTAAACTCTCATAATCATGATATTAACTAATACTTTACTGTATTCTTTTTTAACTGCCATTTGTTCACTAACTGTCATATCATTACTATCCTGTGTATGTTCATTTAAGATTCAATGTATGTATGTATGTATGTGCATTTATTACTTTTTGATTACCTATTATATCATTATTAGTTTATGTGCCTATATACGTACATTTATTATTTAAATCTTGTATAACTGCCTTCTACTTCTTCTGTAAAATAGAGCATTTCTCTACAGACCTCTGCTGAAAATGGGAACTGTGCCCAGTCAGACTTTTTGAGTAAAGGATAGAAATAAATAAAATTAAAAATAAAATTCACTGGGTCATTGCAAAAGACTGAGGCACTGGAAAGTGTTGTGAAAAGTACTGAAGGTTTTCTGATCAGGGTACTAAAACCAGAGCATGGCAACAGAATAATTAATCCTGCAGTCTAAGGCTGCAAGCTTTAAAGCTAAATAAATCTAAGTCTCAGACTGGAGTGACATGTTAGAAATACATAGTAAATATGCAAATCCTCATAAATGTGACTCTTGGGGATAGTATGATAGATGTCCCCATTTATACCACATTTGTTAGATCTAATTGCATCTCAAAGAAAGCTGATTGAGTACAGTACAGTTCAGTCTGTATTTGATCAAAGAACTAAGCTGAAAGTTTTGATGTACTAATAAGACTAATATGTATGGTACCTCCACTTAAGTATTATGGTACAGGTTTGTCAAGAATTCTTCTCAGCTTTGATGCTCAAGAATGCTGGACAAACCCATGACACAAAATCAGTAACAAATTTTAAGTGTTACTTTAATTCAGTTAAAAAGTTATTAGAGTGACAGGTTTTGATCGCTATTCACTTTCGGAACAATAGGAAGTATGAAACACTAATATCTAACATTACTGAATTATTATAATCCTCAGAGATTTACCAGAAAAATCGTTTTACGACAAACAAGACAAAAATATAAAGGAAATCAGGGACACTGTACACACTCAGGAACATTTGAGAGTACAATACAGGTAGGTTCAACCTAAAACAGTTAGGAATGGTACAGCCCAGGCAAGAAAGACCTTTTGCTTAAGCACTGAGAACATTTACTGATGCACAAACAAGGTATGCACGTATAATGAAATAAATGCTAGCCATAGTTTTATGTTGCCAGTAATTTCAGGGAGTTGTATACAGAAAGTATTACAATATTGACACAGATTGCAATGCCTTGCAGTTTATTTTCTTGTAATCTCTACACAACGCACCCATAAGACTACAAATAAAGCAAAATCTGAGGGTAATACTACTCAATGCTAGAAGTCTAAACCTCAAAATGCACTCACTCGAGGCACTCCTTAAAATGGAGAACATCAATATCTATGCAGTGACAGAGACCTGGTTCAAGGCTCCAGAGAGCACCCCTGCATTACCAGGCTATAATTCATACCACATCTTTTGGCCACCTAACATGGACCAAAACACTAAAGGTGGAGGTGTGTCCATATTCATTAAGGATATCTACACCTCCAGGCTAGTTGCTCAGCACAATGCATCCAAGATTATCCAAGTGCAACTAACTCTGGGCAAGACCACAATCCAAATTGCAGCTTGCTACAGATCCCCCACAATGCCCCAGGATTCCCACTCCTCATTTCTTGATACAACCTAACACCCAAATAATGGGCGATTTCAACTACCCACAATTAACTGGGAAAATTACTCATGTACCAACTCTTTTACTTAACATTTTCTGGAATTCATAAATTCCAAAGCCTTGGATCAACTTATCCACACCCCCACCGGGGGCAGCAATATCCTAGACCTGGTCATTATCAACATGGGCAACCATTCTTCCACACCTGAGGTCAATTCCTTGTTCCCCATTAGGCAAATCTGACCACAAGCTAATCACCCTAGACATCCACATCCCGCTCCACCCCCTATTAGGGAAACCACTGTAAAAAATTTCTCCCAAGCCAACTTCACGCTTCTTAAGACAGAAGTGGCAAACTTCATGACACCCATGCAGATGGACAATAGAGGTATGACTGCTAAATCCTACACAAATGCACTTTATAAGCCCTTACATGAGTGCATGGATCATGCAATCCCTAACAGAACCAAGATGCTATCCTCCAAAAAAAAAGGAAGACAATCTGGTGGTCCCCTGCCATAAACAAACTTGACAACAGAAGAAAGAAACTGTTGCAAAAAAAAGAGGAAAATCCCATGATTGGAGGAACTCCCTGGTCAGCCTCAGTAAAAAGCTGAAAACCCTCATAAAATCCTCCAAACCTAGTTACCAAACCAAAACCGCCAATGATTCTAAAGACAACCACAAAGCATTCTATAGCTATGTCAAGAATCTCAATGGCAACACTCAGATCTGCTCCGATTTACAGCACAATGGCACTAAATATACAGAACCAACTGACATTGCCAACATCCTGGCAGATAGGTTCAGTGCTAACTTTACCCCCCTCTCACCCCTTAAAGGGTCTATCTCTATACCGGGAGAATGCAAAGTTCCTGTAATCATGGCTGCACAGGTAAAAGCCACACTCTCCAAAGCCATGAATACAGAATCCATGGGACCTGACAACATCCTAGGCTGCATTCTACATGAACTACAGAACAAACTCACACCCCATCTAAGTACCATGTTCAATCATAGCCTCACCTCAGGCTTTGTGCCCACTGAATGGTGCACAGTGATGGTTATCCCACTCCACAAAGGGGGAGCCACCACTGACCCTAGAAACGACTGCCCCATTAGCCTGATAAGCATGGTCTTCAAGGCTATGGAACATATCATCATGGAACTTATAAACAATGACATTGGTAATCTCCAAACTCTGGACCCCACCCAGTTCGAGTTTGTAAAAGGCAGATCATGTCTCCTAAACTTGATAGACTTCTTTGAAGTGGTCACCAAAGCCATAGATGAGAGTAAGGCAGTTCACACAGCCTATCTAGATCTCCACAAGGCTTTTGACACCATCCCCCACTCTGGAAATATAGATAAACTCACTAAAATAGGTATAAATCTCTATGTCGCAAGATAGGTTGCCAACTGGCTCACTGATAGAACCCATACTGTGAAAGTAGCAGACTCCAAATCTGACTTTAGATCAGTGACATGTAGAGTACCACAGGGTTCAGTCCTGGGTCCTCTCCTGTTTGGTATCTACTTCTCAAAAGTACAAGCAAACAAAGAAGGTCTTTGGCTAATGAAGTTCATAGATAACTGCAAACTAGGAGCCATAACTGAATCTCCTAAAGATGTGGGCATCCTACAAAAGGGCCTCACTGAGACAGATGTCTGGTGTCAAAGCCATGGCCTCAGACTCAATGCCAAAAAGTGCACTGTCATCCCTTTTGGTAAAAACTCTGTACCCATGAACTACCACATAGGCGGTAGTCTACTTAATACCAAAAGTGTGATAACAGACCTTGGGACACAGGTGGACAGTAGTCTGTCCTTTGATAATCACATCACCACAGTAGTCAGGAAATCCTTCTACATGGCATACCTCATCACAAAAGGTTTCTTATTCAGGAAAAAAGAGGTAATTGTTCCCCTCTACTCGTCAGTCATTAGACTCATTATAGAGTACAACACCCCTTTTGGTATGTACCTCACAAGACATCTACAGCAACTAGAAATGCCGCAGAAATACCTCACAAAAAGGATTACCGGCCTCAAATAGATGCCCTACACAGACCATCTCAAAGAAACTCCAGCCTTACACCATCGCATATCGCCTACTCAGAGGCGATCTCTGCCTAACATACAAAGCTATGTCAAACCCAGAGCTGTGCTACATGCTCCACTTAAGTAAATCCCAATCCCTCTGAGCTACATGCTCTAGGGACCTAAACCTTGTCACCACAATAAACAGAACATGCTGGAGGGATAGATTACTGTCCCAGAGAGTTCCCGTACTCTGGAACAAACTACCTATCTATATCAAACAAAGCTCCTCATTAGCACACTTCAAGAAAAATCTTGATGATTGGATGGGAGATAGGAAATTCACCCCGGGGATCACTTCTGTGGCTCTGCTCTACAGGGGCACAGGAAAATAATTTTCTTGGATGGTGAAAGCCAGGGTATCTTTTTGGGTAGGTTTATATAGGCCCTAGGGCCAATAGCCTAGTACCTATCTATGAACCTACCTATGAACCTATGAATAATGTAAGCTTTTCAAAGGTGTGCTATAGAAATACAGTAAAACAAGGAATGCTGTTGCATGCTTCTGATAAATTGGGTAGATGTTATTTGACTGAGTGTGTGGAAGACTTATTAGAATGATCTGGAAGTTCTATGGATTTTGACACAAATACTAGTGACAGAGACAAAGAGTCGTGGTTATGTCCGGCATGATTATTCCTGTGTTCCAGACTACTTCTCATGTTTCTAATCCTTTTGTTAAAAAAGACTGACAATCTCCCAGAATACCGCTGGAGTGTTTTCTATATTTTATCATTTTCCAGCTGGTGTTCAGGATGCTCTTGATGCTAAATGAGGCAGCAATTTCATTAGTTGTCCTGTCAGACTAGTAACTACCAATCTTCCTTTTTTCCATATGGTATGTTTAGAACCACATTTACATCCTCCAAGCCTCCAACTATTCTCTATGTTGTATTCCCTCTCCACATGATTATATTTCCTGTGAGTTTATTTTGTTTTGTAGTCTCGCTTCATTACTTCTAGTCTGTATCTGATGTCGAGTCAGAATGCCAAGCCATAATGTGGTCTGTTGCTTTTAACTTTGATTACTTTTGTTGTACTTTTATTCCTTCAGCTGTTGCCTTCATTCCCACTGACTCTTGCTTCCCAATGGCTCCCCCCTTTGCTGCTTCACACCTTATAATCTTCCTGTCCAATACTTCATTGTCAGATGATTCCTATCCCTCTTTGGCTGACTAAATATCAGTTTAATGTCACTTTTTTTTAATTTCCACAAGTCTTCTGGTTTTCTAATACCAGGATAGGAATGAACCCCATCCCTAAGTCAAAGTACAATAACACTTAATAAAATGTGCCCAGTAATGACTCCTTTTGTAATTCGTATGGGGTTACATGCATTGGTAACATGTCTAAATATGACTGTAGATTCTTTTTTACAAGACCTGTTGCTCCTACTACTATTGGAAGT
Organism: Protopterus annectens; assembly: GCF_019279795.1. Classification (NCBI taxonomy): domain Eukaryota; kingdom Metazoa; phylum Chordata; order Ceratodontiformes; family Protopteridae; genus Protopterus; species Protopterus annectens. The sequence continues at coordinate 1,258,642,613 of NC_056726.1, forward strand.
GTCTGGGTATCTTTCTTCCACATTGCTCTTGTTTCTGCCTGCACATCCTGATATCTTATGACTTGTGTCTCTCTGTATGCAAGGCACTGTAGTCACTGGGTGTGGGAATTTCAATGACCAATACTACTTTTGTCTTCTTTTCATGGACCACTCTAGCCAGTTTTCTCGCATCTGTCTTTTGAACTGTTGGTAACAGATGATCCCATGTGATGTAAACTTCATAATTTTCTATGATGCTTTGTGGCTCATGTTTCCAGTTTTTTTCAGCACTTCAATACCGTAATGTTTGCACAATCCCCAGTGCAACAATCTTGCCGTATTATTATGTCTTTCAGTATACAGTCCTTATGCCATTAGTATGTCACAACCAGCAACGAGGTGCGACTGTTTCCAATTCGGTTTTACAAAACCTACATTTGTTTGTTTCTTCCACATGTTCAGTGGACTTTGTAAACCAATGTGTACGCAGTCCACTATCTTGGGCCACCAATATTAACTTTTCATCTCTTGGTTTGAATTTGCCTCTCTTTAATCATTCCTGCATTCATTCCTGATCAACATGAGGTTCTTCCAGAACTTTTCTATACTTGCAACTATATTTATGTATTTTCCACATTTCTTGTCTTCTCATCTGGTCCTTTGCCTTATATTCTTTCTTTTGTTTTTTGGCACATTCAGTTGCTACCTGGTTGTTATCTTCTAGTTTGATTTCCATTCCTACTTGACACTGATATGCTTCTGCTAGATTAAGCAGAGAAGTCATCTTAGATTTATTCTCCTCATGTTTCAAAATGTTCACTACATTAGGGTCTTGTGAGGTCAGCAGATATGTGCGCAGCCCCACAACTGCAGATCTATACATGTAATCAATTTCAAGGAGGCCCATCCCTCTTTCAGATTGGGGAGTATATAATCTTGGTATGCACTCATTTTTATAAATCATTTGGTGTGCATGAAGCATCCTTCTTGTTTTCCTATTTAATCTATCCAACATGTTTTGGGGCCAGTCAAATACTCCAAAACTGTAAGTTGAACAGAAAAATCAAATTGGTTTATAGCTTGGATTTTGTTCCTAGATGTCTATGCTATTTTCAGGATTAATTTAAGTCTTCTAAAGTATTCCTTAATAAGTTTTCCCAAATATTTATACACTCCCTCTTGCTCAATTTGTTTTATATCACATTCTTATCCCAAACTGATGTTTTCCTGGTGCTGCAGTTTTCCTGCTTTAAAGGTTGCTTTTGCACATTTATCAAGACCAAATGACATTCTTATATCATCTGAAAAAGTTTTGACAACAAGCAGTTGTGATTTCATGTCCTCATCTGATGAGCTATACAGTTTTAAATCATCAACAAAGAGAAGATGAGAAGTCTTTATACTTTGTTGTATTTTAGGAGCCAAATTATAACCAAGGCCTAACTATTAAGTAGATAGCTTAATGGGTAAAGGGCAAGGCAGAATAGCAGTGGTGACAGCCACCCTGGAATATCCCCCTTTGACTTTTTATCCCTGGAATAATAATTTGTCCTTTATCATGGCTTAATTTCAAACACTACTTCATGGTCACTGTAATGTACTCAGTGTAGGGTGTATCTTATACATTTTTAAGCACTCTTTTATCCATGAATGTGGGATACTATCAAATGTTTTTTATAGTTAATCCAAGCCATACTTAGATTCTTTCCCTTTTTATAGTTCTCCATTATGACTTTATTTAACAGCAAATGATCCTTTGTTCCATATGACTTTCTTTTATTGACTTTTTGTTCTACTGCCATAACTGACTTTTCTTCTAAATGACTATAAACTCTGTCAGCATCAATTCCCATGTATAGTTTATACATCGTCACCTCTCTACTCTAGCTGATGTGCAGTTAGCTTCACCAGAGGCCCGCATCTTGCTTATTCAATTACTGATTCAAGGATTCTGTAATTATTTTGGTGCATTTTAGGGTGTTTTTTCCTTTCTGTTTTCTACCACACCATGTCCCATTCCCCTGAATCCTAAATCCACTCTCCCAGTCAAATGTCTATATTTTTGTTTTTTCCAATTAATATTTATTTTGCTTTTCTGACACATATTCTCCAATTTAATTTTCTTTGCTTTCATAATGATAGTCTTGCCCTTTATCATATTTGATTTTAATATATACAACATTGTTACCATGCCTTTTGTCTTATGCTGCTTATGGAATACAGCTCAGCAGATTTAGTGTCAGTCCTCCTATTGGATATTGGGTTATCAAAGCTATCTTCCTATTGGTTTTCAGGACTGAGCAAGTCATCCGCATTGGCAATACAACCCACATGCTGAAATTTCATTTGCCAGTAGTTTCGCTGGCCAACCTGATAACCTATTAGGTTTGTTTCTACATGGTGCATTTAACACCAGATTCACAAACCTCACTTTTTTCTTCCCCTGTTTTGAAAGCTTATCCTCTCTTCACTTTTGCTTGCTTACTCTTGATCTCATAACTGTCATAGCAGTTTGGCTCCTGCATACTTGACTGTCATGGATTGTCACAGCTCTTATGGTTAGTCACTCATGCTTTGTTATTCCTTTTACCTGTGGTCTTGGCCCATAATGATGTCAGTTCACTGATGATTCTTCTCCTCCCAGCCATTTTCCATAGCCCACATAGCTTCTTTTTACAATTTTGTTGCACATGTTTTAGCTATTACTCTCTATGGACTCATTTCACTTTTTGCACTGAGGGGATCACTTATCAACCCCCCTTTCCCCCAGGGTTCTTACTGCTCAAAGTTTTCAAGCTAAGTAGCTCTATTTTCTTACTGATTGCCCAAATTGGCATTGCATCCCCACTCATACCTAAAACTTATTGATATCCTATTAGTCAGCTACTCTACTGGCCAGCTGACCACTTGGCTCTGTCCCTGACTGCCTATTTCCCTACCCTGTCTGGTTGCGTTTATCCATCCTCGCTTTCTTATTATCTCATGCTCCCTCTTTGCTCCTATTCTGTCAGTTTTTGACTGGCTGACCTACAGACAGTTAGCTGACATCATCCGCAGCAGCATCAACATCTAGTTTACCTCTTCCGTCTCCACCTGCAATACCTCACACATATCTGGACCCCGGTTGCTACAACAGCATAAATTTACTCCTTATTGGCTGGCTGTGCTTTTTACAGGTTAAATGTTTTAGAGAGTTATTAAATATACCCCATGGAATGTAAATGTGCACAAGTTTGGAAAATAGAAAACAGTGTTATTGCACTTGTTTTCTCCTTTGCTGATGTATAAGAAAAAAAAAACATTTCTAATAGAGATTCAGTGAGCACACTGATATAACATTTTAATGCTTCCATTTATTACAACAATTTGGTCATGGTATCTTGTTTGACTTTTTCCCCCTTAGTGGGGTTGTTTGTTGCTTTATTTGACATGTTTGTCAGCTATTCATCATGTAAGATGCATGACACTTCATGAACTGTAACAACAATATTGCACAGTTGAACATGCAGCCTCCCTTATTTTACCAAATGTAGCCATGTAGCTTTGTTGATATCAGTACCTGGCTGGTAGACGTCAGACCCCCCACACTGCTGCTTATATAAACTAACTTGCAGGATATCACTCTTACCTCTGTGAGTTATACCTGTCCCTCCAAACTATTCTGTTGATGTTGTAGAAGAGGTTTAAATCCCTAGACTGAGTATTTCTTGCTGAAGTGCAATAAATCCATCAGTAATGGGTCAGAGGATGCCTTATATGCCAGGTACAAGTCACATCTTAGCAGTCTGTAGGATACAAAGTATAGTTGGTCCACATTGGACATGTTGTTTAGGTCTTGTATACTTTTAGTAAGGTATCTCTTTTGGTTGCCCAGTTGTTGCACATGTCTGGACAGATACATGCCAAAGCAGGCATTATATTCAATGATTGGCCTAATGAGACCTGAGTAAAGGGGGGCAATGCCATCCATAATTCTAGATGAAATCCTTATGTTTATAAGCTGCACAGTATAAAAGGACTTTCTTACACCAATATACATATGTTGGTCAAAATTTAGGTAACTGTCCACATAAGTTCCCAAATCCCAAACAATTGGGTCAACTCTTAGGGGGTGTATTGTCAATGTGGTAATTCCCTTGGATAGATAACTTCACAAAGGATACAGTAAAACATTTATTGGCATTTAGTTTTAGTCATTGATTTTGGCACCATTTATTTATTTCAGACAAACCATTCTTCAGGATGTCTAAGTCATTTGGAGATTCAATGACAGCCATCTGCAAACTTAGTTAGCAAGAGCCCTTTGATATTGGCTTTTACTTCAGAAAACTAGATGCCAAACAGTAGAGATTCCCTCACAGAACCCTATATGACTCCACTGGTAACTGGTGTCTTTGTGGAGGTAACTTCCCTTATTTTGATTACAATCCCCCTATCTGTCAGTCAGCTGGCAGTCCTGTGGGTGACACGGGTTTATTCCCAGTTTATTTAGCTCTTCTATGAATGATTGGGTATTGTGCCATAAGCTTTGATCAGGCTGAGGTATGCTGTGTGTACAATTTGCCTTCATCCATTGGTTTGGTTACCTTTTAAACAAAAAAAAATCATCCAGGTTGAATAAGCATGACCTGCCCTTAACAAATCCAAATTGAGATGGGTCAAGTGTTTGGAGGTTCCCTATGTGCTGACTGATTAATTCCATGATAAGTTTTTCCATGGCTTTGCACATGAGGCTGGTCAGCCTTATGGGTGTGTAATTGCCTGGGTCTGTGGAAGGTCCTCCCTTATGCTGGGTAATGACTGCAGCTGTTCTCCATTTGCTTGGTACAAAATCTGTATGGAGGCTGCGACTGAACAGTTTTGTTGGAGGGGGTAATTTGTGATTCATGCTACTTAAAATGCATGGAGCGATATTGTCAGTTCCCTTCAACAACATATTTTATTTATTATTTATTTAGTTATTTACTTATTTATTTATTTATTTAGTTACTAGGTAGTGTCTGACTGGGCCAGTAGCCCATTTTCAGCAGAGACTTAGGGAGAAAGGCTCCAACATGTAATTCACAGCAAAACAGCAGAGGGCAAATACAGCAATGAATCACATACATGATACAAAAACAGAACCACAAAATGTTGGAGAGTATAAAAATCATGATGACTGGAATAAACAAAAATTTTTTTACATGGATGTGAGGTAAGAAGTGCAGAAAAAACAGACAAGAATTCTACAAGGTTGTGAGGTTGGAAGAAGAGAAACAGACAGGCAAATAACTTGTCTTCACAATAGGAGAGAAACAGACAGACAAATAGAAACTCATCACATACGAGAGTATAGATTATATACAAGGTAGATCTAGTTAGAGAAAAGCATGGGTGTGGTTATCCAGGAGCTGTGCAGGATCACAGACAGTAATTAGTGAGATGTTTTTTTAGGAGTAATTTGAATTTCTGACTGTTTGGATTTTTGAAGGCTGTTTTGTGGCAATAAGTTCCAGGTTTTGGATATTTTATTAGAGTGGAAGAGCCTCCAAAGTAGTTATTGGATTTAATTACCTTTAGAATTTGTTGTCGGATGATCTAAGAGACCTGAGGTTTGTATTAGGTTGCACTAGGTCAGTGAGAGCAGGGCAGTTGTTGGATTTATGGATGATACTGTGGGCAATGGTTAGTTGCCTGAGAGTTAATAGGTTGGGCAGTTCAATCCAGTTGAGTTGCTGAAATGAGGAACAGTGATGTAATCTATGGGGCTGGTTGACAGCAAATTTGGCTATTTTGTTATAGCAGGTCTCTAGGTTAGGACTTGTTCTTGTCTGACAGCTGGAGGTGAGCCAGTTTCAGATAAATCTTAAGGGACAGATGGAGGGTACAGACTGGTAAAGTCAGAGCTAAAATTATTGGCTACCAGGTTTGCTATATTCTCAGGCAATATAGGTAACATCATTCACAATCAGTTTAGTGCAATGTTGCATCATGCTTTTGAGGTTACGACATAAATAAAAATGCTTTGGTATTGCCTTTGGCCTGAGTAGCTATTTTAGTCTCAAACTTGGCTTTGGTGGAATTTATCAAGCTCATGAGTTGTTTTCTTTATTTTATTGACAAGGGTTCTAACATTAACATTTTAAGTTGTGAAATCACCTTCTGCATGACTGCAAGCATTTTCATTGTTTGTATTCATGAACACCATGAAAATGGATGCTGATTTTTTTGTATTGTTTTTGAAAATCATCACAATTATGAATTAACATTTAGTCTGAGTGAGAGACAGACAAGGGAGTGATCACCATGATTTTAGTTACAAACAAGGCAATTCCTCAATGTTGGAAGAAGACCCCCCCCCCCAAATTAGGGAATGCTGGCAGCTTTTGAAAAATATTTATAAAGACAAATACCTGGTAGCTAAAAGACAGGGTACAAAATCCAGTTCTCAGTTTTAATGGTCCCCATATAAACAAAGTCTTCATAACATTTGTTCGATGTTAAAATGAATATGTTCACAAATAACTCCATGTTAAGTCCTAATGTGATTATGGAAGGTGCAGAACCTGCAGTACAACACTTCTTCTTACTACTTGCATAATAACTCTATTCCTCTTATCATGAGTAATCCCACCCCTTTCTATTTCAATTCCGTTCACCTATCTAGTTCATAAAATTAATGTACTTACTTGCCTTTATTAGTTATTGTCATTAGAAGCTAATAAGAATGTTACCATTTAGTTTTGATTGTAAGGATGTTTATTTATGTGGATTTCAGATGTATAACTTGCAATGCATTACATGAATTTCTTCTGTTTTTTTTATTTTTTATTATGACATGTTTGGCTTAATTGAGGAAAGTAATGTGTGATATTCAACTGATAGATATTGAGTGGGAATGTGTAATTCAATGATTTTATACCAATGTCTGTTATTGTTCTTCCTTCTTTATGTAATGTATGTCCGTGTTTTAAATTAATTTTGTTAAATGGAAAATCAATAAATAAAGCAATAAAATAGCCTAAAAAAGGTAGCTTTTAAGATTGACAATTCTCAGTATTGTTACTGAAAACTCACAATTTATTTGTTTCTTCTGACTAACTTATGGAGTTGACCCGATTTATGTAAGTCACGTTACAAATGCTTTTGTTACTACAGAAGGAAATTTTTATGTCTGTTTCAGAAGCACTTGCCACACCTCACATGAAATCATTCCATATATATTCAAGTGATAAAATATTTTGGTGTTTGGAAAGAAAAGAAAACCAGAAAAAATTAATAAATAAAAACATGTTATAAGACACCATTTCATCTGTGTATGTAATATTAAACATTTTCACTTTTTCACTATTTTAATACAAAAATGCCAGTGTACCTATTTTCAAAATACCTCATAAATGTTATAGCAGGCACTGGCAGTTTTTATATCCACAGTGAATTATTTTCACCTCCCACAAAGACATTTCAGACCAGCAAAACAAAATCGATTTCTGCGCTATGTATGAGAAATGTCATAACCAATATTCATGGTATAACATAAATGACTTCCCTCAAGACAAACGTTGCATATGTGAAACTAATGCCTTTGTTACTTCACACGAGTCTGAGACTACTGTATTTTTGTGCACAATACATATTTCAGCTCTCGGCACAGCACAACACCACTGATGCAAGAAAATATTTGCCATTGATTTTTTTCTCAGTTTCTTATCGAAGCGTCTGCAATTTCATTTATTTTATACTTCTGTGTATGATATAAACTCTTTGATTGTAAATCTTCAAAAATGCCTTTAAACACAAAGATGTGCATAAATAAATATTTATATTTAGGCAAATAATGTGTTACTCTGTATCTAGTTATCAGAATGCCTGCATGTTTTACGTAGCAAATTGTATCTGCAGTAGGACATTATACACAATTAAATGGATCTGTTTAATAATCACAAAAATATTCTTTATGAATTAATTATTACTAAAAAAGTCTGATTTATCTCCTTTTGAGATTCTAAACACTAGACTACATTTCTCTAAGTACATATGCAGCACTACTAAACTGAGTGCACTTGATTGCTGTTGGAGTCTGCATGCCAGCTGGCGTGGTAGTCCCACTCAGGATGGTAAATGAGTGGTGATAAGGTGCTGAAGCATGTCCTGTACTGAAACCTATGCTGTGTACTACAAACTAGCTGGAATCCGCAATTACACTATAAATACAACCGAGCAAGTAAAAACACGTGCATCCTTAGAAAAAATACTTCAACAAATGTGGGTTATAATACTGAAAAGAGAAATCTACTGTCAAGATCTTTGTGTTCATTCATTCAGTATAAAATATGTATTTTTTAACCTTGAACTCAAATCTTCTAATCCAAATGTGTTGTATCTTAAGTCACTGAATTGTTAATTAGTTTGTCAGCTGCAGCAGGAATACTGATTTTATTATTTCCTAAAATACTTCTAAGCTAAGCTTACAATAGGCAGACAGATATTCCAGTTACATCCACATATTAATCCTACTTATCTGTGTGTGTGTGCGCGCGTGTGTGCGTGTGTGTGTGTGCATGTGCATGCGTGTGCGTGCGTGTGTGTGCGTGCGTGTGCGGCTGTGCGTGTGTGTGCGTGTGTGCGCGCGTGTGCGTGTGTGTGCGTGGGTGTGCGCGCGTGTGTGTGTGTGTAGCTAGATACACCTCTATAAAGATAGAACGATAGATAGATAGATAGACAGACAGATAGATAAATAGATAGATGCAATTATTAGACTTTAAATATCTGAAATATCATCCACAATAATGTTTAGTATTATAACATTATGGACAATGTCACTCTAAATAACATTATAATGACTTCTACACAAATAGAATATTTTAGATAACAAAATCTGTCCTCTTCCACCATGGTTATTCTTTTGTTTCTAAATTTACTGACTTCACATTATAAAACTTGTTTTTTTCTAAAACAGAAACATTGTGGTTCTTACAAATGGATAAAGCCAGATGAGAAAAGTAATCAGGCAGACATTTGTTTTTACTTTTACTTTTGTTTGTTGTCTAAAAATGTCCTTGTCAAAGCCATCTCCCAGAAGAGGCTATGGGAAAAATGTCAAAGTCAAATTGAACTTAATAGTTTAATATTGTAGGCTACAAACCAGAATGCAAAAGTACATGACTACATGTTGTTAGCTAACAATGCTTGACTTTTTGTTTACATTAAGAAGTACCAACAGTGAGATACTATATAAAGCTGTGAATGAAAGACTGGGATAAAAAAGTGAAGGTACCTTATAAGGGCTCCTGCAGTATTTTTGTTTCTTCTTCATCGAATACATAACTATCACTGATAAGCACCAACACAACAGGATTATAATAATTAATTGCTTTTCGCATAGTTGAAACATGGAGAATCACCTTTCACTAAGCTGAAACATGAACAATCTTTACCAAAATGTCTAATAGCAATATTAATCAGACTATCAAAGGACTGCTGCAAAAAATGTTGTCATACACTATGTAGTGATCATTTTTGTAAAGGGGTGCACCCACCTGCACCTCTTGTTCTCTCTCTCTTTATATATATATATATATATATATATATATATATATATATATATATATATATATATATATATTAAACAGACATAAACTTACTCTTTCACCATTCTTTTCCAACTCCTGTGACCCTAAACCAAAGCACAGCACATGTGAAGACTACGTTCTGACATCCTAAAACGTTGACAACATAAACATCCGACCTTCCCTCAGCAGTGCCTGATGCTCCAGCACCATAACGTGTCATCAGTTTTAGAGTTATCAGCTGCTATTATTATCCTGTTTGTATCATGCCTTCACTCAGTCTAGCCAGGTATTAGCTATGTATTCTGCTTAATTCAATCAGTTTTAGCATTCTCAACTGCTAATATTATCCTGTTTGTATGATGTCTTCACTCAGTCTAGCCAGGTATTAGCTATGTATTCTGCTTAATTCAATCAGTTTTAGCGTTCTCAACTGCTAATATTATCCTGTTTGTATGATGTCTTCACTCAGTCTAGCCAGGTATTAGCTATGTATTCTGCTTAATTCAATCAGTTTACAGTTATCAGCTGCTATTATTATCCTGTTTGTATGATGTCTTCACTCAGTCTAGCCAGGTATTAGCTATGTATTCTGCTTAATTCAATCACTTTTAGCGTTCTCAACTGCTAATATTATCCTGTTTGTATGATGTCTTCACTCAGTCTAGCCAGATATTAGCTATGTATTCTGCTTAATTCAATCAGTTTTAGCGTTCTCAACTGCTAATATTATCCTGTTTGTATGATGTCTTCACTCAGTCTAGCCAGGTATTAGCTATGTATTCTGCTTAATTCAATCAGTTTACAGTTATCAGCTGCTATTATTATCCTGTTTGTATGATGTCTTCACTCAGTCTAGCCAGGTATTAGCTATGTATTCTGCTTAATTCAATCAGTTTTAGCGTTCTCAACTGCTAATATTATCCTGTTTGTATGATGTCTTCACTCAGTCTAGCCAGGTATTAGCTATGTATTCTGCTTAATTCAATCAGTTTTAGCGTTCTCAACTGCTAATATTATCCTGTTTGTATGATGTCTTCACTCAGTCTAGCCAGGTATTAGCTATGTATTCTGCTTAATTCAATCAGTTTTAGCATTCTCAACTGCTAATATTATCCTGTTTGTATGATGTCTTCACTCAGTCTAGCCAGGTATTAGCTATGTATTCTGCTTAATTCAATCAGTTTTAGCGTTCTCAACTGCTAATATTATCCTGTTTGTATGATGTCTTCACTCAGTCTAGCCAGGTATTAGCTATGTATTCTGCTTAATTCAATCAGTTTTAGCGCTCTCAACTGCTAATATTATCCTGTTTGTATGATGTCTTCACTCAGTCTAGCCAGGTATTAGCTATGTATTCTGCTTAATTCAATCAGTTTTAGCGTTCTCAACTGCTAATATTATCCTGTTTGTATGATGTCTTCACTCAGTCTAGCCAGGTATTAGCTATGTATTCTGCTTAATTCAATCAGTTTTATTATCCTGTTTGTATGATGTCTTCACTCACTCTAGCCAGGTATTAGCTAACTATTCTGCTTACTTCAGTCATTTTTAGAGTTATCAGCTGCTACTATGATCCTGTTTATATGATGCCTTCACTCAGTCTAGCCAGGTATTAGCTATGTATTCTGCTTAATTCAATCAGTTTAGAGTTATCAGCTGCTAATATTATCCTGTTTGTAGCAGGCCTTCACTCACTCTAGCCAGGTATTAGCTAACTATTCTGCTTACTTCAGTCAGTTTTAGAGTTATCAGCTGCTACTATTATCCTGTTTGTATGATGCCTTCACTCAGTCTAGCCAGGTATTAGCTATGTATTCTGCTTAATTCAATCAGTTTAGAATTATCAGCTGCTACTATGATTCTGTTTGTATGATGCCTTCACTCAGTCTAGCCAGGTATTAACTATGTATTCTGCTTAATTCAATCAGTTTAGAGTTATCAGCTGCTAATATTATCCTGTTTGTGGCATGCCTTCTCTCACTCTAGCCAGGTATTAGCTAACTATTCTGCTTACTTCAACTGCTAATATTATCCTGTTTGTGGCATGCCTTCTCTCACTCTAGCCAGGTATTAGCTAACTATTCTGCTTACTTCAATCAGTTTTAGAGTTATCAGCTGCTAATATTATCCTGTTTGTATCATGCCTTCACTCAGTCTAGTCAGGTATTAGCTATGTATTCTGCTTAATTCAATCAGTTTTAGCGTTCTCAACTGCTAATATTATCCTGTTTGTATGATGTCTTCACTCAGTCTAGCCAGGTATTAGCTATGTATTCTGCTTAATTCAATCAGTTTACAGTTATCAGCTGCTAATATTATTCTGTTTGTATCATGCCTTCACTCACTCTAGCCAGGTATTAGCTAACTATTCTGCTTACTTCAGTCATTTTTAGAGTTATCAGCTGCTACTATGATCCTGTTTATATGATGCCTTCACTCAGTCTAGCCAGGTATTAGCTATGTATTCTGCTTAATTCAATCAGTTTAGAGTTATCAGCTGCTAATATTATCCTGTTTGTAGCAGGCCTTCACTCACTCTAGCCAGGTATTAGCTAACTATTCTGCTTACTTCAGTCAGTTTTAGAGTTATCAGCTGCTACTATTATCCTGTTTGTATGATGCCTTCACTCAGTCTAGCCAGGTATTAGCTATGTATTCTGCTTAATTCAATCAGTTTTAGAGTTATCAGCTGCTAATATTATCCTGTTTGTATCATGCCTTCACTCAGTCTAGCCAGGTATTAGCTATGTATTCTGCTTAATTCAATCAGTTTTAGCATTATCAACTGCTAATATTATCCTGTTTGTATCATGCCTTCACTCAGTCTAGCCAGGTATTAGCTGACTATTCTGCTTAATTCAATCATTTCCTAACTATCTGCTTTTTTCTTTGTTTATTTGTTTTTCCTTCCTGAGGGTCATCACCTATGTTGATTTTCAACTGCCAGGTTAAGCAGCTATTTACTTTCTTGAGGTATGCTGACACCTAATCACACCTAACTTGCTTAATGTCGATTCTATGCCAGTAACTTCCTTGGCTCTGACATTTGCTATACATGTGACTGATGGTTACTTTTGTCACCATGTCTTTTCTCCATGGACAATGATTATGTGAGAGGTATAATTCTATAAACGTGTGGGGGGGTGTATTTCCACTTACTTCTGTTGCTTTGATTTATATGGTTGCATGTTTAAATGCTGGTCAATTTCATTATCTCATACCATACATTCACTAATCATTAGCTGAAACTAGTTTCTTTTTTAGCTTCCTGATTTTTGGTGTTCAATAAAAGTGCACTGGAATACGACTTAGTAATAGGCATTTCCATAGCAGCAGTTCCACTGGACGCCAAAGGTTTTTTTTTTTTTTTTTGTGGCAGGAGAACTGGCTGATTGTTTAGAAAAACTGATATGCTTGGTGTTTGAATGCTTTCTTTAAAGTGCCACTGTAATATTCAGAATGCTGAATGAATCGAACATATGCTACTCCTGCGGTGTGAGTATTTAGTCACATGGAAACTGACCACTAAGCAATGCTATATGCTTTGATGCAGATCATGGTGGATTTCTTCACAACTGATATGACTCAAGTCATTAACGCAAAGCATGACTGGTAATCTACTGTTAATCAGAGGTGCAACAAGGGTGGGTTGAAGGGAAAAGCTGTTAGAGTGTGCGATCATCATGTGTTGATGTTGCAGGAATGCAGTGCCAGCACTGTAACTTTGTTTTATGAAATTGCAAGCATATTGTGGCTTCATAAATGAATGCCAATATGGCAGAAATGCTTAGGTGTAGCGATTAACTCTAGCAAGCTGTATGTCACATTTGTAGCAAGCAAATTGCTAGTGTTTTAGGGCACAGTAGACCTTTTGGTTTTTGAATATTTTTTTTTTCCTGTCTAACTTTGAGTTGAGGAGGTGTCACTCTGTGGGACCTAGCTATGATTTTGACATGAATCACATCTGATATCATTGTTATTACACAATTTTTTTAATGTCATTTTATGCTGGTACTTTGTTTATTGTGCATGGTCCTTTACTGATGTGAGTGGCTGGATATATTAGTGAATAAACTATCTCTGTAGGATTGTATAATTTTGGACAATTGTCAACTTTTTGCAATGTAACAGCACCATCACTTTGCGGTTTTAATGTGGTTACATTTTAGAACATGTAGGAATGCATGTATTCCTGTAATGACCACCAAATCTAGAAGCAGTATCAGTGACACAGCAGGTAGCACACTCACCTTTGGTGCAGGAGGGTTGTATTCCCACAACAGGTTGATTGATTGCTGACACTCCAGTGAAGCTTGGGGGGGGGGGGTTCTGCACTTAGGAGTATGCCATCCTTCAGAAGAGATGTTAAATCGAGGCCCTATTTGCTTAAGCTGGTGGTAGCTCAGGTGGATGTAAAAGATTTCACAACACTTATCAAAAAGAGTAGGTTAAGTTCCCCCTGAAGAGCTAGCCAAATTTCCCCTACTAGTATAAATGTCACTTCAGTTATCCCTTGAAAAGAGGCTACTTGTTTAATGGGACTAACCTGGTCAAGAAATTACCCTCAGATTGAGGTGTGTGTGTGTGTGTGTGTGTGTGTGTGTGTGTGTGTGTGTGTGTGTGTGTGTGTGTGTGTGTGTGTGTGTGTGTGTGTGTGTGTGTGTGTGTGTGTGTGTGTGCACTCAAGTGTTTAGGTATATCATACTGCATATGCAGTTCCTTTAACATAAGCTGTGATTCTATTCTGTCCGTGAAGTTTCTGAAGTATCATAGCTGCACTCTAATATACCTCAAGTAAGTCTTGTCCTTACATATAATAGCTTTGCTTTAAAATTATCCCAAATAATTGCACAAAATTCATTACTATTGTAGCTTTCCAGACCTCTCGCTTCTCATATTTTGTACCAGTTCAATTATTTCTACTTTTGCCCCTTTATAATATTTATGCCTGTACTTCACATTGTCACCCATAACATTTATGTAGAAACTCTGTATATGAAATCCCTAGCTAGTTATACATGTATTACACTCATGCTGTTAATATATGATTGATGCCTGAACTATTCAGAGTTTATCATACGGTGCAATGGCATTATTTTAAAAAAAAGTCTTACTTTTTAATCAGTGCACTGCAGGATGGAATTTCGTTTATTTTTACTTTGAGTTTGACCGATTATCTGGAGATAGAGGGGTAGATTACATATGTGCTGTGCATGCACCCTGCAGTGTAGGTTAATATACTGGTACAATGAAATAATAGAGTAACAGAGTTCAGTTGCCATGACCGTGTGTGTGTGTGTGTGTGTGTGTGTGTGTGTGTGTGTGTGTGTGTGTGTGTGTGTGTGTGTGTGTATATATATATATATATATATATATATATATATATATATATATATATATATATATATATATACCTAAGTATATCTGCTTTAATTATTTAGTGTGAATTTTGTTACTTTAAACATAGGACTAGAATGTTTTTATTAAAAAAAAATTAGTGATTGTAAAGCATAATGGCAAATAGTTGCTTGATTAAAAGAATGGATTTTTATATATTAAACAGTGTTCATTTAATTTGTCTGGTCAGTGGCTTGAAGAAAACGGTGTTTATATACTGTGCTAAAACAAAATGTTTTTTGAAAGATGGAAAGAATTAATGAACTTCTGCTCCCAGGAGGCCATAACTTCTTCTTCTTTCAGCTTTTCCAGGTTACGTCCGGTCCACTAATGATTGTCAGTAGATTTTTTACGGGTGCCGTGGTGCCAACTCGACGCCCAACCTTCAACGAAGGCGCGCCCATTCTACGCATGTCTTTCAAACGCCACTCGACCTCAGGGAGGACATGCAGACTCCACACAGAAGGTACTCCAGCTGAGAATCGAACGGGAGAACCTCTTGCTATGAGGCAACAATGCTACTGCTGCACCACCACGGCTTCTACCCCCAGGAGGCCATAACTAAATTTCCAGAATTGGAGCTACAGGATTACCCATAGCAACTCCAGATATCTGCTTGTAGTACATCAATTACTTGGACATTTCTTTAAGCTTTGATGCCTCTCAAATGACCTTTGTAAGTAAAATTTATAGGAAGGAAACATTTGTTAACCATTACTTGCATAGCAACTGTTTACATCCATCACATATGAAAAGGGGTGCTGTAAAAGGCCAACTAATCAGGCTTAGTAGATTGACCACAAACAGTGCCATTTTTCTTGATGAGACTGCCAAACTCAGGAATTTTTTTATCGATTAAGGTTATGATCACAGCTGGTTAGTTGGCATTGAAAACAAAGTTTCATTGCTTAGGGACTACAAAGCTCAACCTATCCTGGGTAGTGTTTCTTCAGCTGTCTCTTTGGTCAACGGTGTCAAAGGAGTGTCAACATCTACCAATCATGTTTTTCTATCAGCAAGCTTTTCCTATCCCTATTTCTGCTGACATGCCCATTATTAGAGACATTGTCACTAACAACTGGAAAATTATACTGGACAATTCCAATCTTGCCAATGTCATTGGAGATCAACCTTTTTTCACCTATTAAAAGCAGTTCTATTTGAAATTCATTTTTGAATGTACAGCCCCCTCCAGTTTATACACGCAACACATTCCAGGCACTACTCATTGTAGCAATTGCAAGTAATGCAGGTACATCGCTCATTCATTGTCAGTGTATTTCAAATCATTGAGTACTTACGTTTGGATAAACAAAAGATCTGACTGTAACTCTTAAGTACTTAGTATACTTAGCATCCTGTGAGTCCTGTGAAAGCTTTTACATCGGCAAGACTATAAGATGTTTGTCAAGGAGACTCTACAAGTACACCTTGGCTATACGTGAGAAAGATCCAAATAATGCACTTGCCAAACATGCTCTTTTATGTAGTGAGTTTAACAAGTTCACTTTTTTATTTTAGATTTGGTACACACAGAGAATGTTTGTGGTGATGGTAACAGTTTGCTTGAATGCCGTAAATCTGCATTGCAAATTCGGCTTAGATTTGATTGTGATCCTGGACTTAATGAACACATAAATATAAGTGTTTATTACTTATGCAAAAGTCACCCTGATTATTTTTATATATTTTATATATTGTTTATATTTTAAATTATATGACATTAGTTTATTTATTATTATTCACTTGCACTTTAAATTTCAGTTCAAGTATTTTTTTTTTGTGACAACACCCACTATTTAATGATTGGTAGTGTTCAGTCATGTGATTTTTTTGGCTCTCTTTTTAAACTGCTTTTCTCATTTGACTTGTATTTTCTGATAAAGTTATTGTTTTTACTATTAAAAGAATGAAAGCGCTAAAAAATACAAACTGTGTCTAGAGCCTTGCCTACGTGGTTGGTAGACTTTTTCTCAGTCACTAAGTTTGGTTTGTGTTCTACTACACTTTTGGTGTTCAACATGTACATTCATCCCAGTGCTCTCTAAGATGCTCTAGTCTGTGCCTGTGCATCTGTTTGTTCCATTCAATATCTGCAGGGATGGACTACAGATATAAAAAGAGCATAATGAGTAACTGCTAGTGGCATACCGTGGCTGTTTATTTGGTTAGCCAAAAGATGTCAGTATTGAGACATGCTTGCACCTTAGCTTCATCATTTCATCCTCTCATTGGCAAAAGAGGTCAGATTTCCCTGAACAGAGGTCACTGTAGTAATGACAGTACTGAGTACTACCCTCCAAAGCATGGGATGAAAATAGTATGATATGTGAATAGCATGGGTAATGGCCATGGCTAAACTATTCCAGTGTAGCCCTCCAGTAGGATCTTCTGGTTGTTATGGCTATTATAGGTGTCAAAGAAAAATCTTGGACTTCTCATTACACCATGTCTGTGGTCTAAAAGGAGCTCTCCTCTCCTGTCCTGTCATAATGTCCTACCTTGAAAGATCTCAGGAAAATGGCAGAGGATCGGTACTCGGAACAATTGTCATGAGTCCCAATCTTCAAACAACAATGTGCATCAATGGGCATCCGCTTTGTGTGATGGTTGGCAATCTAATAAAATATAGGTACTGTTTTGTTATGGTTCCAAAGCCGCTTTAAGGTGTGAAACATAGCAGCTTTCCATCCCTCTATATGCTGTTGAGAATACATGCCCTACAGTGACCCCATTTACAGATAATTAAATCATCATCATCATCATCATCATCCCCCTTTTCCCATTTACATGGGGTCAGGGTATCATATTAACTGTCGCCAACTCTCTCGATTCAGTGCCACTCTCCTGCCTTCTTCAACACTCATGCCTGACTGTCGCAGATCTTCTTTCACACAATCCATCCACCTCTTTGCTGAATGCCCTCACTTCCTCTTACCTTCTTCCTGTCTGTCCCAAATCTCCCTCACCAGATTGTCTTCTGTTTTTCTACACATGTGCCCATACCATCATAATCTGTTCTCTTTGATCTTTTCTGCAACTGGAGCTATTTTGGCTTCTGCTCTTATGTCCTCATTTCTTCACCTGTCCCACAGTGTGCATCCTACCACCTTTCTCAGGCACTTCATTTCCATCACCTCTAGCTTCTTCAACTGTTCTGCCTTTACTGCCCAGGTTTCTGTACCATACAGTAGTACTGGTCGCACCACTGTCTTGTACACCTGACTTTTCAGCTTCTTTGGCATTCTTCTGTCATATACTACACCTGATACTCTATGCCAGTTGGCTGCAGCCCCTCTGATTCTAGCTTTGACCTCTTAATTCAGGCTACCCTTCTCCTCAACCACCCCTCCCAGATACTTGAAGCTGTTTACCTGTTCCACTATCTTCCCATCTATCTCTATTCTCAGCTTCTTCTGATTTCCCCAATCTGCTGCCATTACCACTGTCTTATCTGTGCTTAGTTTCATCCCATGTGCCTTCAGATTTGCATTCCATTCTCCTATCCTTTGCTGAAGTTCTAGATCAGAGTCTGCCTGTACTGCCACATCGTCTGCATACAGCATCTTTGTTGCTCTGACCCCTCCAACCTGTTTGCTGATGTAGTCCATTACCAGTATGAACAGCAGTGGGCTCAGAGCTGAACCCTGGTGTACACCCACTCCCACTGGGAACCCGTCAGTGAGGCCAAACACTGTTCGTACTTGAGTCACTGGGTCCTTGTAAATAGCCTGTACTAATTCTACCAATGTTTCTGGGACTTCAAACCAGATAATTAAATATGGCATAACAATTCCCTCACCCTTCAAATCATAGGCCCACTGTGTGAATGCAGTGCTGCCAGAAGGGACCCAGGTGTGTCTACAGCATTTACTGGAAAGCTGCATACATTTTTCCAGGTATGCTTATTGTGGCAATCAAGCCATTCAGAAACAATAATGAGTTGATCTTTAAATGTCATGTTCATTGCCCCTCAGATAGATTAATCTGCACAATGACAGGCAGACAGTTTCAATGAAATAAAAGACAAGATTTAGAGTACCAACTTCTATCCAACATGGTGATTCATCCAGTGCACTTCCTGGAAGAGCCAATTCCTTTCCTCACCTGTGCAGATGATAACTGTTCCCTGCCATTTGTACTTTCTTAGCTGATTTGGCTATGGGTATACATAGCCTGATAGTTTTCCACACATTGGCTGTATTTCTGCATATATATATATATATATATATATATATATATATATATATATATATATAAATAAAAATAGAAATAAATATACATACTTACATACATGCCATTTTTCCATACATATTGCATGTTTTTTGCCCCAGATAATCACACACCATCAGGCAAACAGCTACAATAAAAGCCTCTTGAAAAAAGACATTTATAATATGTGCAGCAACCCTAACATGACACAATAATCTACTCTTCCTGACCACGGGCATACAGCTGAGTACAGATCAAAAGCAAGTGCAGCATCACTGCAAGGAGTTTAAATGTTTCTGAACTGAGCCACCATCTTGTTTGGCCTTATTATAACAAATGCCTCTTCATTATGCAGTCATTAGCATACAACATGGCCGACCATGTTATCTTGTCTGGCCACATCATGTTGTTGGGTTTTCTGAATTGCACACAATCGATGCTTTAATTTTCAACGTGCAAATTCACTTACCACAATGTGACAAAGTTTTCTGAATCTTGCCCTACATCGGTGCATTGCACTGTAATTACCTTTGTATTAAAGTTAATTATGACAACTGGTGACACATGCAAATATTTCATGTTACATATTACAAAGGTACAGGAAAAATCCATTGATTCTAATTACCACTGTTCCAGAAGAACTCAGGGTTTTCCTGTATTTTCCAAACCCTGACAACAACGCCTTCAGAAGTGATAATTTTTCAAAAGAATATGCGTTATCATTCATTGAATAACTTGAAGATCGGCAGACCAAAAGTACAGGTAAACAGTTCTGTAGTTCATAACCCCAATCAAAGTTTGCTTTGCCAACTCACATTTAGTCCTGCTGGTTACCTCAGATTACATTTCAACTTAAAATAAAAAATAACTTTGCCTGTGAAGGAAATGTTTTAGCAAATCTTCTGGTATTTACTTACCTCAGCAAATTCATTCTCACTTTACTTACTGGCCTATCTTGCAGCATTAATTATTATAAGGATTAAACCTCACTGTACTGTGATAATTAAAACAGATAATGCAGTATGTTAATGACTATGACAAAGTTTCATTAAATATGCTAAAATATGCTATAAAAGCATAAGTTACAATTTGATAAAATGATAGCCATTATTCCTTCTAGTTCTTGCAGTACCCTTTCTACTGTTATGTAGAATTGTCCAAGAGGAACTTAGACTAGATTAAACTACAGAAAGACACACAATTACCATGGAATTTTTATTCTCATTTTTTGTTATTTAATTTATTTGATAACCCGTCAAATGAATTGTTCCACTAATGCTTTTTAGCCGTTAATTCATCATTACTACACAGCCCTGTCTAAGACTCATATTGTCATTGCCTCTTGCAGAGTCATTTAGGTGCCTGGATGTGTCTGGGGATGTCCTTCAGTATGACCCAGCTACTGCATGCAGGATGTTTACAGCATGTTGCGTCCTGCACAACATGAGCATGTGCCAGTCTGGTACTGAAGTGACCCATGCTGTCACTGCAGCTCCCAGCACAAGTCCTACCATGACTGATGATGGTCAGCTGGCAGCAGTAGTAAGTGACCCCCTTGCGGCAGGCTTGTGCACAGCATAAAGCTGTGTACATAAAGAGGTGACGTTTAGTCTGGGCTATGACGTTTGGATTAGTTTTTCCAATCTTGTAAAAAACAGAGTATAATTGATGCATGTAGTGATATCTATGAGCTCTGCTTGTACTTGTAGGTCTACTGTCACTGCTAATCAGACATTCCTTCTCATCTTGAAATATTTTTTATTTCAGAAGAGGCACACTCATATTTTTGTTTTTAAAAGACCTGCCTGAGTCCTCACCGACTCCTGTTCGGTGATGTCATAAGGCATCATATAAGTTATAATCCCATCTTTAAGTGTTTTGCACAAGTATGCATGTAGTGAATATCTTGAAGTGGCATATTTAATACAAATTGTTACTTCATTATTTAATGAGTTCATTACTTGCAACTGAATGAACATTTAGCACATTATTTTTTTATATTACAAACGGCACTCAGTTATACCATTTACATATTTCAGCTGACTTAATGTTCTTTGTTAAGATACTGCACATCACATTATTTCATTTTGTCATACACAATACATTTTGTCCTCAGAGGCAAAAAATATCATTTGTGTAGTGGTGAGGATAAACTAGCAGCAGTGTTAGCTTACATGATAGGATACTCATTTTCATCTTTAATTTTCTTATTGTTTCTGTGAATTCTTGTTTATTATTACTTTGAAGATGTTGGTAATTGCAAGCTGTACTAATGGTAATGGATAAAGCATTAATTGTGTTAATCACCACAATCTTATGTAATGACTTTTAGCTTTCTCTCTACATTTCCATGAGGTTTTTAACAATATCATTATAGGAATGCCATTTCCATGTGATGCTGGAAATCCTGATGCCCCCTCGAATTGTCTGATCATTCCTAGCTGACCCTCTGTGTAACGCTCGGAGCCCTAACAATGTCATGGCACATTTGACGCTGGGCATCCAATGCTTTATGTGTTTCCTGGGGTAGCTGTGAAAAATTCCTCTGCCTTACATTCCTTTGTAAAGCAGTCACTGTTACCTCTGAATTTCTGCCATCATCATGAACGTGCTTGTCTTAGTTTGAAGATACTGGCTTAGAGTTGCATGGGTTCTCCTCCTGTATAAGTGTGAGTGTGTAATGCCACCATGTGCTTGACTTTGTGATCCAGTGTCACTTCCTGCAGAGTTAGTAACATGTTGTGGGCGGTGTGAGATCCTAAACTTGGGGACTCTATGCCACTTTTGTCAGGCTGCTTCATAAATATAATTACATTTTCATCACTATTGTTATCAACACCATTCTGCTGCTGATATCCTCCACATGTATTGGTATAGTGTAACTGTATGTTTCCACTGAGACCCTATGAAAATGAAATGAATACATTACAGATAATTAAGTAGCACACATACACTACTGTATGCTAAGTCTGGTGAACACTTACCATGCACACTGCCTTCATTGTCATTATTTGCATTACTGTTAATAGTAATTGTTGTGCATTAATTGTAATCATTCCATGTTAGCATTTAATTCCCCATATAAGTATACATTCCTGTTTTTAACTAAACTTCCTGAGCAGACATGTGTTTCTGCTGCAGACATTGGTAATAACCAGTGCCAACCCTTTGCTCTGACATGTGCTATTATTACATTTGCCCACTTACTGCATTGTGTTAATAAGTAGAGTCTTCTGCCAACAGCATTAATATCCATAATCACTTCATTTCAGGTCTTTGCCCTCTCAGCTGGTTTGGGCTTCCTTTTCCAAAAAGACTTTTGCCATATGTCCTAATGGCTGCCAAGAGGATGTGATTCTCCTCATGGCTAAAATTAGGGGATCTAACCTCATACACATATGCAGACTCAATCCAGCCAAGTAATGTTTGCATCATTAGGAACACATTCACAATAGCAATTTGTTAACAGATCCACCTTTCTCCTACCATTATCTTGTATTCATAATACTGTAATTTTTCATTTAGAAACAACAGTTTTACAGAATTCACATAATTCATCCAGCTTTGTCCATAATATTATTAAAGGAAAATTTTCTTCAAGTAAACACAGTATTACATCATCATTTTGAATTGTTTGATATTAGTTTGCAGTATTTGTAGTATTTATTGCTTACTTTAAAAACTCTGTGGTTTGCTAATCCTTTTGTTGTCTAACTTCAGTAATTCCAAGTGGGTTCCTAGTATGTTGTCGAAGTTTTACAACTTTGAACGTTATATGGTCGAACCCATATGTTCGAAGTTGCAAAACTTCAAAAAAAAAAAAAAAAAAAGAAAAGAAAAGAAAAAACTTACTGGACTATATTAAACAGGGGGCAAGCCCCCTTGCACCCCCAACACCCCCCACTCTTTAAATATACCAACTCTGAGACTGCACTACAATGCAGTACAGTGCAGAAAGGTAAGAGTTCCCTTTACTAAACTGTAGCGTGATCTCAGAGTTGGTATATTTAAAGAGTGGGTGATGTGGGTGGCACAGGGGGGCTTGCCCCTCTGCTTACAACCGTTAGGAAACTTTTTTCTTTTTTTCTTTTTATTTTTTAGGTATTTGAAATTTTACAACTTTGAACATATGGGTTCGACCATATGACATTCGAAGTTGTAAAACTCCGATAAGGTAATAGGTACCCATTCCAAGTTAATGTAGTGATGTTAAATATATAAGTTTAGGGCATTTTGTATTCAAATTAGGCCCTTTTACATTTATCTCTCTGAATTGGAATAATACACAAATGTGTAAGAGACCTTATTCCTGTAACTGGTCCTTGTGCAGTTGTGAACATGGCCTAAGGTACTCATAAATGGGCAGGGGATAGCAGCAGAGACTGCAGCAGCCTCCAGAAATCCATATAAATCTGCAGAAACATGCAGATAGACTCAGTTAATCTTTAAACTAACAATGTTCAGAAAATGGAAAAGGGAGTCAAATCCGTGACAGTTTAAAAAACTTCGAAGCATAATGCCTGCCCACCCAATATTATGTGTCACACCTTATCATCTGAAATCAATCAATATTTGCCAAAAGTTGATACTTGTACACACAGCAGTTTTTATTTCAGCAAAAATAAATAAACAAAAGTTAAAAAAAAAAACACTGCTGCTACCCACCAGAAGGAATACAGGAATAAATTATTCCTTATGGACATCCAGTTATAATGACCCATAAAGGGGAGCAACAATACGGCAAAACAGCAGAAGCTAGTGTAACGGCACTCTTATAGATAGCACCCCAAAAAGGCAACCCCCCATTTCTCGGTCACCCACATCCCCCGGAATCTTTTTTAAAGTTTTTTGTCTATCCTTCTAGCATGTCGAGGGATCAGTTGCTAGTGTCATCTCCTGCTCAGCTGGTGAACCTGGGAATATTGAGGCAATGTTACAATTGCCTCATGTACACAGACAACCCTCTCCTCCTCCCACAAAACACAAATACATGCGAGAGATGCAACTATACGGCCAAACTGGAGGCTGAGCTCTCTCAACATAGGACTGGCAAGACCAGTCAGGAGGGGAAGGTTACCACACACACTATAGACCCAGTCTCACATAGTACCATTACAACCTCAAATCATACACATAAACACACAAAGACATACTCGGAGGCTCTGATCAAAAATCTACCAAAACAGCAGAGGCCACCAAAGCAGACACCCAAAAAACCACCACCTCAGAACACAACACCTGCAACACATAGACCTCACAGTCAGAGTGTCAAACAGTCACAGCCCTTAAGGCCAAACACAATGCCAGACACACTAGTCATTGGTGACTCCATAGTCAGACACACTGATGTCCCGCTCACCAGACTGAGTAAGGAGAAGGTCACAGTAAGCTGTCTGTCGGGCGCTAGAATCCGCCACATAACGCAAGCACTCAGGTCTCTCAACAGCAGGTACAAATATGACTCAGTCATTGTCCACGCTGGTGTAAACGACCTGAGACGTACCTCCTTGGACTACATGAAAAGAGACATTGAGGAGCTCTCTGATTATGTAGCCCAGGCAGGTATGACCCTGACCTTGAGCAGTATCCTACCTTCACCAAGAATGATGCCACAATACAGAGATAAGATGATCAGCTTTAACAATTGGCTTAAACACTGGTGTCATTCAAAGGGGATCCAGTATCTGTCTGCCTGGGATGACATGCTGGACAAGCCACGCTGCTTCGCAAGGGACGGCTTGCACCTGTCACCCCTGGGATTCTGGATATTGGCAAAGGCTCTTGCCACCCCATAGTGCCTTTTTATGGCAAGGCTCAAATTCTAAACCTACCACCCTAGAACACAAAAAGGAAATAAACTAAGGGTAATGCTGCTCAATGCCAGAAGTCTAAATCTCAAAATGCACTCGAGGCCCTTCTCAGTATGGAGAACATCGATGTCTGTGCTGTGACAGAAACCTGGTTCAAGGCTCCTGAGAGCACCCCAGCTATCAGGTTTTACCTCATATCATGCGTTCCGCCCCAAAATCAGGAAAATACCAAGAAAGGAGGGGGGGTATCCATATTCATCAAGGACACCCACACCTCAAGACTGGTGGCAACGCATGATGCATCGGAGACCATCCAGGTGCAATTAACCGTAGGCAAGACTGCTCTGCAAATAGTAGCATGTTACAGGCCACCCTCACAAACTCAGGAACCTCACATGGCCTTCCTGAAAACACTAGAGGGATAAATGTATCACCAAACACCATCATACTAGGTGACTTCAATTACCCAAATATAGACTGGGAACACTACTCAAGCCCAAACACCCTAGCCCAAAAGTTCCTGGAATTCATAAACTCAAATGCCATGGAACAACTAGTCACCATTCCCACAAGAGGAGATAACATACTTGATCTCATCATCACGAACATGGGAGCACAATGTTCAACACCGAAGTATACCCCTCACTGGTGAGATCAGATCACAAACTAATCTCGCTGGAGGTCCTCATCCCACCCCCACCTGAAATAAAAAAGACCACAGTAAAGAACTTCCCAAAAGCCGACTTCACACTTCTAAAGACTAGTGTGGTCTCCTTTAAGGCCCCGAGCCGGGAAAACAGTACTCAAGCCGCTGAATCACTTACAAATGCCTTCTACCAGCACCTGCAGGACTGCATGGATAAGGCAATCCCAAGCAAAACAAAGACTCTTTGTACCAAAGGCAAGCGTCCAGTCTGGTGGACCCCAGCCATAAACAAACTCTACAACAAAAGGAGGAAGCTACTACAAGATAGAGCAAAATCCTTAAAAGGTAAGACACCCTTGATCACTATAAGTAAAAAACTAAAATTTCGAGAGAAAAATAGCTAAAGACTCAAAAGACAATCATAAGGCCTTCTTTAGCTATGTTAGAAACCTAGGAGGAAACTCCCAGATATGCTCAGAACTAGTTCAAAATGATGTGAAGATTACTGATCCTACAGACATTGCCAACATACTGGCTGACAGGTTCAGTGCAAACTTCTCACCCCACTCCCCCCCAAAAGGAGAGATATCTATACCAAATGATTGCAGCCCCCCAAACATCTCCAGCGCCCAAGTAAGAACTGCTCTCTCCAAAGCAAAAAACACAGCATCCATGGGACCTGATGGTGTCCCCGGCTGTGTGCTCCACGAACTCAATGAGGAATTAAACCCACAGCTAGGACAGCTGTTTAATCAAAGTCTTACCTCTGGATACGCATTCCAGGAGTGGCGCACTGCAACTGTGGTCCCACTTCACAAAGGCGGTGCCTCCACCGACCCTGGTAATTACCGCCCATTAGCTTGACAAGCCTTATCTGCAAAGCCATGGAGAGGATCATAATGGACCTCATAAATAAAGACATTGGGAATTTGCAGACTTTGGATCCAACCCAGTTTGGCTTTGTCAAAGGCAGATCATGCCTTTTAAACTTGGTTGACTTTTTCAAACAGTCACCAAAGCCATTGATGAGGGAAAGGCAGTCCATACAGCCTACCTCGATCTGGCTAAGGCCTTCGATACAATACCCCACTCGGGTATCATTGAAAAACTCATCAGCTTAAATGTTAACCCATACATCACAAGATGGGTTGCAAACTGGCTGAGTGACAGAACCCACAGGGTCAGAGTTGCTGGCGCCATGTCAGACTCAAAGCCTGTCACAAGTGGTGTCCCACAGGGCTCAGTCCTGGGCCCACTCTTGTTTGGCATCTACTTTTCTGAAGTACAAGCAAACACAGGAGGGTTATGGCTGACAAAGTTTGCAGATGACTGCAAACTGGGGCCATAGTAGAAAACACATCTGACACAGATATCCTTCAGAAGGGTCTCACAGAAATGGATAACTGGTGCCAGAGCCACGGCCTAAAGTTAAATGCCAAAAATGCATAGTCATACCCTTCGAAAACAAGGTTACCCTAGCTACCTAATAGGAGGCAATCCACTGAGCACAGAAGAAGTTATCAGGGACCTGGGGACCCAGGTTGATAGTAGTCTGTCATTTTTCATTTAGAAACAACAGTTTTACAGAATTCACATAATTCATCCAGCTTTGTCCATAATATTATTAAAGGAAATTCTTCAAGTAAACACAGTATTACATCATCATTTTGAATTGTTTGATATTAGTATTTGTAGTATTTATTGCTTACTTTAAAACTCTGTGGTTTGCTAATCCTTTTGTTGTCTAACTTCAGTAATTCCAAGTGGGTTCCTAGTAGTCGAAGTTTTACAACTTTGAGCGTTATATATGGTCAACCCATATGTTGGTTGCAAAACTTCAAAAAGAAAAGAAAAGAAAAACTTACTGGACTATATTAAACAGGGGCAAGCCCCTTGCACTAACTTTCACTCTTTAAATATACCAACTCTGAGACTGCACTACAATGCAGTACAGTGCAGAAAGGTAAGAGTTCCCTTTACTAAACTGTAGCGTGATCTCAGAGTTGGTATATTTAAAGAGTGGGTGATGTGCCCTCTGCTAGGAAACTTTTTTTCTTTTTATTTTTTAGGTATTTGAAATTTTACAACTTTGAACATATGACACATTCAAGTTGTAAAACTCGATAAGGTAATAGGTACCCATTCCAAGTTAATGTAGTGATGTTAAATATATAAGTTTAGGCATTTTGTATTCAAATTAGGCCCTTTTACATTTATCTCTCTGAATTGGAATAATACACAAATGTAAGAGACCTTATTCCTGTAACTGGTCCTTGTGCAGTTGTGAACATGGCCTAAGGTACTCATAAATGGGCAGGGGATAGCAGCAGAGACTGCAGCAGCCTCCAGAAATCCATATAAATCTGCAGAAACATGCAGATAGACTCAGTTAATCTTTAAACTAACAATGTTCAGAAAATGGAAAAGGGAGTCAAATCCGTGACAGTTTAAAAAACTTCGAAGCATAATGCCTGCCCACCCAATATTATGTGTCACACCTTATCATCTGAAATCAATCAATATTTGCCAAAAGTTGATACTTGTACACACAGCAGTTTTTATTTCAGCAAAAATAAATAAACAAAAGTTAAAAAAAAAAACACTGCTGCTACCCACCAGAAGGAATACAGGAATAAATTATTCCTTATGGACATCCAGTTATAATGACCCATAAAGGGGAGCAACAATACGGCAAAACAGCAGAAGCTAGTGTAAGAAAGATAAAACCTGATGATTTTATCAAGGACTTTTAGCCACCATATAATGAATGAGATGTGAATGTATTCCTTTAAAAAATGTAGACGATAAAGCAATTTTGGTAAAACCAAACATGCCAATAATAAAGCTATTAGGTCTAATGTCACTGCTTCAAAACCAAAACAAATCCAAGGCTGAAGATCATGAGCAGCAACTGTTTTATTTGGTAAAACCACTTAAAACCAAAACAAAACAAAAAAAAATATATATA
Organism: Protopterus annectens; assembly: GCF_019279795.1. NCBI lineage: Eukaryota > Metazoa > Chordata > Ceratodontiformes > Protopteridae > Protopterus > Protopterus annectens. The sequence continues at coordinate 1,258,671,176 of NC_056726.1, forward strand.
TATATATATATATATATATATATATATATATATATATATATAAAGTGCTTTCATCCCTTATAAGATCTTCATTGATGATCATCATCAAAGTAACCACTTTTGTATCACTCTAGTCAGACTCAGGACTTCACTTTTGTTCAAGTTAAATCGCTTTAATAATTAAGCCACCATAAGAATTCAATACATTTTATTAAAAAAATGGATTGAATACTTTCATCCTGGATAAATTAGGACTTCTTCAGAATCACAAATGCAGATTAACTCCTTCCTTTTATACAGTTGTTTGGCCACGATTATTAAAACCACACAGTCAAGTAATAATATTGATCAAATGAAACTCTAAGATGTAACAATAAATATGCAGTTCACAGATGGTGTTAAAACTATTTTTTAGAAACACATTGCATCTTTGGCTAAAGATCTAGATAATTATAAAAACATTCAAAAACATCAAAGAACACATGATCTCAAATTTAATAATGGTTGTAAGGAAATGTTTTCATTAATCCCTGGAAACTGCAATGCATGAAGTCTAAGCTGCCATTTACTTCCTTCTCTTCTAACTTACCCTTTATATCCCTCCCTCTTGGATTGCTCTTAACTTGTTCTAATATGCCAAAACAAATGCTTTAAATGAATTGCAAACTCCTGAGTGCTTAAATAATGCACTATTTTCATTTTGTCTACTAATTTGATGAGTGTGCTCATAAATTCTCTTACAGAGAGGTCTGTCTGTTTTGCCCGCATAAAACACTGGGCAGCTAGCACACTTAGCAAGATACACTACACCTTTCAATTGGCAATTTCCTTTTACAAATGAAACTTTGAAGAGTAAATAATTTTCTGAAGTTAAATGTTCATCCTCTAAAATAAATGGACGTTGGGCACAGGCTCCATACTTTACTGTCCCTCTTTAAATGATACCATGCTCTATATAATAATGGGCCACTTCAAATCTGTTCTTTAACTCATTCACTCCAATGGAGCTCAGGAAGTTTGCACGCTAACTTCCAACAGAAGGAGCCTAAGCCTTTTGACAGAATCAAATTATGTCCTCACATTTCAGACGAATGTTGATATCTCTGGAACCATAGGGGTTATGAAAGCAGTATACATGGCAGACTCTTCAGCACAAACTATTTTTATAGTGGCAGTATTCTTTAAGTTCTATGTCATAAACTGAATTTTACAAGCCACCGTAAACACAGTAATTGTTACTTTTGTGATATTTTGTAAACAACTTATAATATGACAGAACCACTCAAGTTACACACATATTATTAGCAATATTTTATTCAAATAGCTGAGTGCTTTCATATGAGGCTAAAGAGTTCAGTTTGTGTTACTTGGTTGTTGAGATATTTAGAAAAATGTGAAAATTATATCTATATAAATTAATACAATAAAAATAATAGTTAATATCCATTTACCTGCAATAGACAGAGGCCAAATATTAATGTAGTTGAGTTTGCCATTGTGTAAGCTTTAAGATGAAATCTTTTAAAACCTTGTACATAGCATGGTTTTGGAATTATTGATGTAAATATGAACAAACAATATCTGATGCATAGAGGCATCAGTAGGAGTTAACTGCAGATGCACCTGGAGGCATCACTCAGATGTAATGAGTTAAGTTAGGTCCTGTTTTGGAGACAAAAATAAGGTCTGTCCCTAAAATTTGATGGACCTGAGGGTTACCCTTTAAAATATTCCAAATTTTCTTTATTATAGTTTTAATGTCACGAGAATATGGCCCGTGTTGAATAACCAAAGCTCTCTCAAATTCGCTGTTGCCTTGTTCCTTAACTTTGTACGGTAGTCCTAACTCCCCACTGAGCTTGAACATAAGTTTGTGTGATTTCAGCTAGGTCAAGGGGTAATCTTGGGCTAAAAGCATGTTAGCCACTAATGATAATTCCTTAATTACATCTTCATAATGGGAAGTCACCCTGGCAGACCTTATGCACTGATCTTTGTGTATGCTAAAGGGATGCCAGCTGGAAAAATCCAAATAAGAATTGCTAAAAGTTGGCTTCCTGTAGACTGTTGATTTAAACCATTGCAAGTATGTTCTATAAAGGTGTCCAAGTAATATATGCCTTTTCTGTCAAAGTTATATGAAAATTTTAAAAATGGAGACGTCTTATTAAGGGAATTTATAAAATTGTTCATTTCATTTTCCATTCCCATCCAAAGAATAAAAATATCATCTAAAAATGCACATATAGTTTAATATATTTATAAAAATTACTACTAAACACAAAATTGGATTCCCAGTCCAATACAACTAAGTTGGCATATATGGGAGCACAAGGGGCTCCCATCGCCACACCTGTATTTTTCTTTGAAAAATTCCCCTTCGAAAAAATATAGTTAAAGTCAAGTACTACAGTCTTCAATTCATTAATAATACTTAACCTTTTCACTAGAAAAAGCAATGTAATTGGTTAAACTATTAAAAAATGTTCTAAACCTTCATCTTTGGGAAGTGACTTGAAAAGATTTACGATGTCTATACTTAAAAATATAATCCCATCTGACCATAATTCATTTTTTAATCTCCCAAAAAAATCTCAGGAATCAATGACAAGATGGTCTACCTTTCTGTAGATGGGTTTTAACCAATTATCTATAAAAACACCAATAGGATATGTAGTTCACCCCCTACCTGAAACTTCTTCTTCTTCTTCTTCTTCTTCTTTCGGCTTTTCCCGGTTAGGGGTCACCACAGCGGATCATCTGTCCGCTCATGATTGGCAGTGGAGTTTTACAGTGTTGAGTTGCCAGCCCGGTGCCCAACCTTCCACAGAAGACACACACACATGCACACCTAAGGCCAATTTAGAGTGTCCAGTCCACCTACTGCATGTCTTTGGGATGTGGGAGGAAACCGGAGCACCCGGAGGAAACCCACGCGACCACAGGGAGGACATGAAGACTCCGCACAGAAGGCGCCCCAGCCAAGAATCGAACCAGAGAACCTCTTGCTGTGAGGTGGCAACTTTAACCGCTGTACCAGGTCTAAAAGGCAGTTTGTTATGGTTCTTATGACTTTTGGGGATATCAAATATGGTAGCCACCAAGGGATTTTTGACCTTCTGAAAGCTGTAGGTATCAATGGAGATTGTGTAGTCTAATAAGTACTTTTCTAAATAGGAATCAGTTCTTTGATAACTTATATTAATCTAGCACTGGTATATGTTTCTCTATCATTTAATAAATCAAAGATTGCCTTAGAGTAAAGGGAATCAAACAGGACAATGCCCCCTCCCTTATCAGGTTTCATAATATGTGTGGAACCATCCTTGATAAGTTGTTCAAAGAGTTCTCTCCCACTTTTACTTAGGTTAGAAAATCAGGCCCCTTGTTTTTAAGACTGATCTGTAATTTGTAAAGACCATCAGTAATAGCTTTCTCAAATGCATTGAGAGTAGGATGTAAAGGGGGGTTGAATACACTTTTCTTCTTAACATCTGCCTCAACAGTTTTCTTTTCCTTTTGCATTCATAGCATTGTCATTAAAAAATGCTAAGCTGAGCTTTCAGGTGTAAATTTTGGTTTCTACAAGGGAATCTACCAAATCAAAATTTTTTTTTTGAAGGGACAAACTTCAACCCTTTCAAGAAAAGTGAAAAGTGGTCTTTAGTGATGCTCTTAACTGTGTAATTATAAATGTGAAAACCATTAAAAGATTGTACTAATCTACCTATTTTATTCATCAAGGATCCCTCCCTCCCCTTCCTTTGTGTCCACCTGTTTCCTGAAAGGGACCTGATTGTTCCATTAGCCTGAAACCCAAAAAGTCAGGTTCCTCCTGTTGGTCTTTTTGTATAGCAATTTGGAAAAAAAACACACACATTATTGTTAGGAAGTATGTGTACCGCTTTCATCTGTAAAAGTAAATATATTGTGTTTAATGAAGGTTGATGTGGAAGGGAAAACTTCCTTTCAATTGTTGCATTTTTCGGTGAGTGAACAACTTCTGACAATGCCTAAAGAAAAACTCACTGTGAATTAATTAAAACTACAACTTAAGTATGCAAACCATAATACCAGAGAGTAAAACTTACACTGGAAGTATACAGTAAGATATCAGACAGCACTCCTCCTTCAGTGCACGCATATAAACGGATAACAGCTTGAATGAAGATGCACTCCTACTATTTTATTCATTTATTTTTATCTTTTTTTTTTGACTGGGTTAGTCCCAGCAGGGTAGTAGCCTCTTTTCAGGGGAGACCTAAGGTGGTATCTATACTACTAGGGGAAATCTGGCCAGGGCAAACCTGCATTAAAGGAAATATTAACACAGAATGACCGTCTGTACTTTACAGTTTGGATGCTTAATAAATAAAAGCAAACTTCAGATATGAATAAATGTTTATCAAAATAAACACAAACACTACGCAAGTGCCAACAATAACTGCAGTACCTTATAGAGTATTACTAGTAGTCATGTTAGGAAAAACTAAGAGAAATAAACAACAAAATAGGAGATTGTAAGACTAACTGAAGGTGCTGGTAATTATGAATAAACCATGCCCTTTAAAAAAGAAGTCAAGTAACAAATGCTGTTTTTGTCTTTAACTGATTTTGTCCCGATCTCCTTTTGCAATAAAACACACACTACACAAACATGGCATATGGCAACCTTTATTGAACAACATTCCTTAATCCTAGAATCAATTGATCAATCAAGAAATGTATTTGTCACAGTATGAACATAACTTCCACATAACAATTTAACAGTGGCAGTGTCTTTAGCTCACCTCTGTCCAACTACAAAATAAGTAGAGTTACCCCAACTGCTCACTTAGTCTGACTTGCCAGAAGAAGTAGGCAACTGCTTGCTTCCATTCCCAACCAACCACCTTATAAAATCCAACACAACACCAGAAGGGGAAGAGAAAAGGAAACCCCTCTTCTCTGCCTACCAACCCCACTCACATATAAAAACATAACCACACAAAACCAGACACAAACTAAAAAGAATTGGGGGTAGCAAGTTCATGCCTAAATCTGATCTCTTTCACCCTGCAACTCATCCATAAAACTACATTAACTCCTCCTTAAACCTACCTCACTTCCTCTCTAACACCCTTCTCCTTAACCTTAACCCTTCCTTGCCTGTTTCCCTGTCATAATCCTTCTGTTACCATTAAGTGTAATGACTATCTCCTGCCATTTCTACACCCCCCCCCCCCCCCCACAGCTTCTCCACCATAAATCCTTAAAGCATCTCTGGACAAATTAGTTTGTTCCAAACTATATTTGTTGTGATTATATATAACTGCAATAATATTTGTACACAAAAACAATAGAAGGACTAAAGTGCTTTTAGTATGGTGTTTAGAGCTAACTAGATCCGTATTAGACAAATGTTTCACTATTTATTATTCCTATGTTAATTGGTATTATCCATAGTATACAGTAGACTGTAGAATGTAAACAAGATCTCCATCCAAACAAGTGAGTGTGAAAACATTTGAGGTCCTGTAGACCAGGGATTCTCATTGGGCTGGACTCCTCTTCACTACCCTCCTTCCCTTATCCTCTCTCCTATACCCTCTTACCTGCTTACCACTCAGACTACCCTCTTATATACAAAATTGAAAATAAAACAGGGGGTGTGTCCCCCAACAAAATGTAGTTCCCCTCCTTTCTCACCTCCTTCAGCACAACCCTTTTGATGTTTTCCTTCCATGTTCCCTACTTTGTTATGTGTTCCTGTTTTCACGCTTTCCAACCTCCCCCATTCCATTCTTTAAAACAGTCAACAGGGTGTCCACATAAGGATAGCCCTATATAAAACATATTAAACCACTTTCTTTTTTTAAATATCAGTAATAAAGGCTGCGCTGTCTGCCTTTTGCCTTAGTCTTTCAGTGTGACTTTGTTCATCCTCAATATCTGGGTATTATGAAAACATATGAAGCCTTAAGTTTTCATTTAGTCCTTCACATAACTTAAGCTATTTTGTGTTTTTGGAAAAGCAGCAAAGCACACCATGTAAAAGCTGGTTAAATGTGAGGAATCCAAAAAGTGTGTTCATACTGTGACTAATACATTTCATGACTGATCAATTGATTTTACAGCTAGCACAGCAGTAAAATCATAGGTCTGTAGGTTCATAGGATGATACTAGGCAATTGGCCTGGAAGACCTTATAAGCCTAGCCAAGAATTTCACCCGTGTTCCCACAAAGTTAGAACCTGTTTTCTCTGTTCAGCAGGGACATAGGTAGGATCCAAGGGGTATATTTTCTGTTTCCCATCCAGTCGTCCAAGTTCCTCTTAAAGAGTGCTTGTGAGGTACTCTGCTTGACATGGAGAGGAAGTCTATTCCACAGATGAGGGAGTCACTGGGACACAAATCTATCCTGTCAACAAGTTCTATTAATGTCACATAACAGGTTGATACCTTTCATGTGGGTTGCACAAGTGGAGTTTGACTTATGGATATGCAGCAACTGCATCAAGGCTGAGTCTGAGACAGCCTTGTATGTCAGACACAAGTCAACTCTGAGCAGTCTGTACGAGACTGAGTAGGGGGGACAGAGCTTTTAGCCTAGCTGTATAGGATAGTTGTTTAACACCATGGATTTTCCTGGTCAGGATCCTCTGTGGTCTCTCCAACTGCTGCATGTGCTTGGCAAGGTACATGCTGAAGAGGGGATTGTGCTCTATAATGGGTCTGATAAGGGAGGAGTACATGGATGTTATGACCTCCTTGTTCCTGGATGAAATACCCTTACTTATGAGGTGGGCCAAGTAGAAAGCGTTCTGTACAACAGAGGCAACATGGTGGTTAAAAGTCAGGTTGCTATCAACCTGGGTGCCCAAATCCCTCACGACTGATTGCATGCTTAGTACATTGTTATTAATGTGATAATTAGTGGGGACACCATTTTCCCCAAAGGGGGTAATGATGTATTTCTTGGCATTCAGTTTGAGACCATTCTTCTGGCAGCAGTCATTAGTTTGGATAAGGTCCTCTTGGAGGATGTTCACATCACTAGGGGAATTTATGACAGTGTGCAGCTTGCAGTCATCTGCAAACTTAGTCATCCACAGACAACTAGTTTTGACTTGCATCTCAGAAAAGTATATCCCAAACAGAAGTAGTAGTAGTAGAGGCCCCAAGACCGATCCTTGGCATACACCATTTCTTACGGGTCTACTACTAGAGGTGGCTTTCCCTATTTTGACTGAGTGGGTTCTATCAGTGAGCCAGTTAGCTACCCATCTGGTAACATATAGGTTGATTCCTAGCTGGGAGAGTTTAATTATTATGCTTGAGTGGATAATAGTGTTGAAGGCCTTGGCTAGGTCAAGCTAGGCGATGTGCACTGTCTTGCCGTCATCCATGGCTTTGGTGACTGTTTCAAAGAAGGCAAGCAAGTTAACAGGCATGAGCTCCCTTTGGAAAAACCAAACTGTGTGGGATCAAGCATTTGGAAGTTGCCAATGTCCTTGTTTATAAGGTCCGTGATAATGTGTTCCATGGCCTTGCAGATCAGGCTAGTTAGGCTGATTGGCCTATAATTGCCTGGGTTGGTGCACACTCTACCTTTGTGTAGAGGTATGACAATGGCTGTCCATTCTGCTGGGATGAAGCCAGTTCACAGGCTTTAGTTGAATAGGGTGCCTAGTGGTGCTGAGAGGTCTTACCTGAGTTCATGTAGGACACAGCCAGGGATGTTGTCGGGTCCCATGGAGGTTGTATTTTTTGCCTTTCAGCGGGCATTAATAACCTGCTCTCTGGTGATGAGGGGAGAGGGCAGGTGCTGAGAATGTCCTGGTTTACTGATGGGGGACAGGGGGGTGAAGTTTTCACTGAACTTGTCTGTCAGCAGGTTGGCTATATCTACAACATTTGTGTATGTGGTATTCTTGACCACCAATTCAGAGCAGATTACGGAGTTACCTTTGAGATTGCAGATATATGCAAAGAAGGCCTTGTGATTGTCCTTAGTGGATGTGGCCAATTTAGACTTGAAGGTAGCCTTAGAGGATTTTACCAGTAATCTTATTTGCTTGTTCATACAAAGGAGAGATTGCTTCCAACTTGGCAGCTGCTCCTTCTTGGTCCTGGACAGCATTTTTTTTCCTTTTATCATAGAGTCTGTTTATTGTTGCTGTCCACCAGACAGGTTTGCTCTTCCTTGAGGAAGATGATTTGTTTCTGTCAGGTATTGCCGAGTCCATGCAGCTATATAGGTGCTCATATAGTTTTGTGGTGTAGGCTTGGACATTAGTGCTTGACTCAACTAAAGGGATGGTAGCTGCTTATCCCTACTCTCAGGAGGTTGTAGTTAGCTTTGGAAAAGTTTTCTTTAATAGTACAGACGAGAACACAAAAAACAAGGTAAGCGCTTTCATGCCATATATTTAGGTGCTTCATCAGACCATATTTCACAACTAAACAAACATTATTTAAATACAAAATTTCAAATTCAGTGTGTCAAATCACATGACTTTAAAAGTGGTCGTAAGGGGACCATCTCATTAAGACCTAGTCCCTTAGTGGCTTGGAGTTCCAACTTCCAAATAACTTTAAGACATTTAGTACATGTTTTTACATCACCACCCCTAATATTAACCTGATACAACTATAAAACCAAAAACTCAAAAATATGTTCTTTATTAGTTGCTTGAACATGTTTAGAGAGTGCATTTCTTAAGTCTCCTTTTCTAATGTCATAAAGATGCTGTCTAATACATTCTTTTAGAGTATGATTCGTTTTACCAAAATAAAGCCTTCTGCAGATTTTACAGACTAGATTGGTACCTCTACAATTGCATAGAAACTGAACATATATACATAAATTGTAACTTATATACTTATATACACAATTTGTAGAGGGATGTATAAACATAGCGTCATTTTTAATATGTCTACACATATTACAGGACCTACATGGGAATGTTCCTATTCTTGTTGTCTTACGCACATTCTTATTAAAAGATCTACAGCAAAGCCTTCTTTTTAAAGAGAGTTTATTCCTAAAAGAAAAATGATGAACATCACCTAAAAGATCTTTATTTCTTTTATTGGTCATCTATATGGACCAGTTATTTTTAAAGACGTCACACACACTAAGTAAACATCATTTAATATTCTAGATTGAGAAGCAGTAACATTTCTATTGCTAGAAATATAAGGCCTTGCCAAACCGTTCCTACAACTTCATCATGGGCTCTGTCAATTTAAGTCTGCATATACCCTCTGTGTAGCAAATTAATTTTAAACCATGAAAGGCTTCCAACATAGTGCCATTACTATTGTTTAATTTGTTCAAATTATAAAACTCTCCCTTGATGACATTTTTATGTACAAACTGAGGGTGCATATTACTGTTATATGGAGTATTCACCTTTTTGCAAGGTTTCTTAAATAAGGTCTTTGATACATGTGCATCTAGGAAAGCAATATGTTCAAATTACTCATAGTAAATTTCAAAAATGAAGTAGTCTGATGTAAATACTCAATAAAGTCAGACAAAATACTGACCAAACCAGCCAAAAATTCATTAAATATATATATATATATATATATATATATATATATATATATATATATATATATATATATATATACATTTACAGAAATTAAATCTATAGGGATTCTCAGTAGGCTAAAACCATGTTTGCATAACTTTTTCCGCACATGGTGCCTGTGGCTACCCTTACCTTCTGTAGAAACATCTTCTCATTAAACATAAAAACATTATTTTCTAAAATTATGTCTAAAAGTGAACAAATCAAATGTATTTGGTCTGTACTGTATTGAGACTGCTTAGATAAAATTACCTTACATATTCTATACCCAAATCATTGGGAATTACAGTGAATAACAAAAACAATAGCAGTGTCATCATAATATTGCTCTGACCATTAAAAAGTGTAGATAAAAAATGGTGAGTATCCCTTAGAACTGTATTAATATTGTCCAGCAATGGATGAAGCTTTTTCTCTACATAAATAGATAGAGGCTCTGTGACCCATCCTTGCCCTGAAACTATTGGTTTCATTGGTGGATCAACGAGGGTTTTATGAATCTTAGAAAGGCTGTAAAGGTTAGGAATAGTCGGATTTTCTACAACAAAGTACTCATGAAGCTCACAACCCATGTTTCCCTCCATTATACATCATTTAAAGAGCAATAGACCTTATCAATTAACTTAAACCTTTCATGCTTTCCAAGCTCCTTATAGGTAGAGCTATCTATTAAAAGATTATGCATACTAGACAGATACACAGAAGTATCTGTCAAAACCACTGTTCTGTCCCTATCTGCTGGGCGAGTCTGTAAAAAACCATGGAAGCAAGATTTTGTAGCACAATCCACTCATCTAGGGTCAAGTTATAAAATAATTGTATGTGTAGTAGTTAGAGCTTGATATATATCATGTTCACAGGTCTTACAAGAAAGCTTCAATTAAAGGGGTGTTAACAGGTACAAATTGACTGGGTTTTCTAAAAGAGAGATGTTGTTGTATTGTATTGCTATATAGCACTCTAAGGAATATATTTCTAACAAAAAGTTTAAGATCAGTCAAAACGTCAGTTTCATGGTTTATTGATTTTAGTTCTTACTGATTTGTTTGATTAACCAAAAATTTCATGAGGAGTAGGCCAAACAAAATAAGGCAAAAATCTGAACATTGTGGGAAATTTTGTACAGTTAAGAGGTATGATTGGTAGCTCTGGTGCAGGTTAAAACTAAAGGACTATGGCCAACAAAGTTTGCTGATGACTGCAAACTGGGAGCGATCATTGAAACCCATAGCAATGTCAACATCATGCAAGAAGGTCTTACACAGACTAAACTTAATGCAAAATAAATGCATTCTCATCTCCTTCGGCAAGGGTGATGTTCCTGCAAACTACCACAATAATAGCAATACTCTAAGCACACAGTCAGTGGTGAGACATCTGGGCACACAGGTCAACAACAACCTCAGCTTTGATTACCAAGACTCCACAGTGGTAAGAAGGGAATTTTATAATGTAGTAAGGACATTGCCTACAGAAAAAAGAAGTTATGACCCCCCCCCTGTACTTTTCCCTCATCAGACCATTAATAGAGTACAACACTCCCTTTAGTATGTTCCTTTACAAACACCTGCAGCAAGTGGAGAGACCATAAAGGCTCCTTACAAAGAAAATTTAGGGTCTTCAAGATCTGTCTTATGTGGAGAGACTGAAATCATTGTCACTTTACTCTGTGTTTTACAGACTGCTCAGAGGTGACCTTTGCATATAGAGCATTCTCTGACCCAGCTTTAATGGAAATGCTGCACATTCAAAAGTCAAATGGCACACAGGTCATTCGCTCAAAGGACCTTAACCTTGTATGTGACATTAACAGAACTTGCTGGAGAGACAGGTTTGTCTCACAGAGGTTGCCCCACCTTTAGAACAAGCTTCTTATTTATGTTAAACAAAGCCCCTCATTGGCCCCATTTAAGCATAATTTGGACGATTGGATGGGTAACCAGAAATTCACCCAGGGATTTTCCCCTGTGTCCTCTTAGACAGGGGCAATAGGTACTGATTTAAGTGTCTGCTTGAACTAAACACCCTTGGGAAAATGGGTTAAACTTGACTAGGGGTGTAAGGGCCCTGTGGCAGTTAGCCTTGTAACCTCCTATGATCCTATGAATACCCATTTATCAGTAGACACCTGTCTTAGTGATTATAGGGTATCAGAAGGATAATATCTAGAAGCACCATCAGGTGTAAAATCTAGTTTTTGAGTGATAATAGGTTCATTGTTTCATAGCTGTTTATCAGGCTAACGGCTATAAGGGCCTTTTTAAGCCTTGCCATGAATCCCAAATCTCTAGCAAGTTTTGATACCCTTGATAAGTGTAAGCAGAGGTTTGGGAGAATAACCATTTACAGGTTACCTGTGTCCATTAGAGACATAGGTGCCAAACCAGGGATGCATTTCCAGTTCCCTATCCAATTGTCCAAGTTACACTTGAATTTGTTTAGGGAGGAACTCTGCTTCACATGGATGGGGAGTCTGTTCCATAGACGCAGTAGTCTCTGGGATGCATACCTGTCTCTACAGCAGGACCTATTTATATCACAGGCAAGGTTTAAGTCTTTAGAATGGGTAATATTGGTGCTGTTTGTTTTGTGGATATGCAGGAGGTCCATCAGAGTGGGGTCTGACAATGCCCTGTATGCCAGTCATAGAGCTCCCATCGAAAGTCTGTAGAAGACATAATACAGGGATAGGACATTGAGACGGTCTGCATAGGACATTTTACTTATGCCCTGTATTCATTTAGTGAGGAACTTCTGTGGATGTTCCAATTGTTGGATATGCCTGGTTAGGTACATACCAAAGGGGGCATTATACTCAACGATAGGTCAGATGAATGCCAAATACAGTGGAACAATGACTTCCTTGGACTTAGATGCCATACCTTTGTTTAGATGTTGTGCAATACAGAATGATTTCCTCACCACTGTAGACACATGATGGTCAAAGGCTAGATTACTATCTATCTGTGCCCCTAAGTCCCTAACTACTGGGTCAACTCTAAGGGACATGTTGTCAATATGATAGTTACCAGGGATGGATGACTTCCCAAAGGATCTATTATGCATTTCTTGGCATTTAGTTTTAGTCCATGGCTCTGACACCAGTTGTTTGTCAGTATCAGCCCCTCCTGGAGAACATTTGTGTCAGTGTGAGATTCAATGACAGCTCCTAATTTGCAATCATCTGCAAATTTAGTCAGCCAGAGACCTCTGACATTGGTCCTGACTTCTGACAAATAAATGCCAAAAAGGTGCGGTCCAAGGACAGATCCCGGAGGGACTCAACTTGTGACTGGCCTCTTTGTAGAGGTGGACTTCCCAGCTCTGACTTCCTGGGTCCTGTCTGTGGGCCAGTTGGCTATCATACTTTTCAACTGTACAGATTTTCTCAGAATATCCAGATTTTTGCCTTATATTTTTGGTCCTTTTTTTATAAATGTGTGGTTTTCTGGCAAATAAGTGGCAAATATTTGAAGATTAAAGTTAGAAAATAATAGCAGACATTTGAGTTTCAGACTTAATACCCTTCAGAAAATTCATGCTAATGCAAAGCCTATTATTCTATCAACTTTTTATGTTTGTAAGAACAATATTTAAAATTGTGCCTAATTTGGGGCCTTTGTCCCACTTTTGTGTATGCTTTGTCCAGATTTCCTGCTCTAAGAGGTTGAGAGGTATGTTGGCTATCCATGGGGTGACATACGGGTTTGTACCTAACCTCATGAATTTGCCAACAATGCCCGAGTAGGGTATTGTGTCAAATGCCTTGGCCAGGCCAAGGTAGGCAGTGTGAACAATTTTCCCCTCATCCATTGCCTTAGTGATCCTCTCAAAGAAGTCCACCAGGTTGAGTAGGCATAATCTGCCCTTGACAAAGCCAAACTGGGTTGGGTCCAGTGTCTGGAGGTTTACTATATCTCTGTTGATCATCTCCATGATAATTCTTTCAATTGCTATACATATAAGACTAGTGAGACTTATGGGTCGGTAGTTTCCAGGGTCTGTAAATGGCCCACCTTTGTGTAGAGGGATGACTGTTGCCTTTCTCCTTTCATGAGGCATGAAACCTTTTTGGAGACTACCGTTAAATAGTACTTCCAGATGCCCTGATAGGTCATGTTTTGTGCTATTTAGAAGGCATTCTGGGATATTGTCTGGGCCCATTGATGCAGTGTTCCTGGTCTTAGAGAGAGCATTAAGGACCTGTTCCCTAGTGATAGTAGGGAACATGTCCTTAATGTCATTGCTTCCCATAGACATTGTTGTCAAATGAGGACAAAGCTAGAAGCAGTGATCAGTAGAAACATGTTCCTAAGTGCCACAGGCTATTTGAATTCAGTAATGAGTTTAACATTTTAGTCTCTGTTGCTGTTTTAGTCCATGAATTGCAGTTTGAAGATTTTTATCGTGTGTTCCATGAAGACATATATTTCTCTGGTTGAATAATTAGACATAATATGTCATCTGTAGTATGTCCTGTTGCTTCTGGTTCATTTCTTTAACCACCCTGTTTATTCACCTAAATGACTCATCCATTCCTCATTTCAGACCAGCTAAAGTCTGAGGGAACCAAGACTACAGTTGGGGGTCATCATCCATAACACCTCATATTTCTTACATATGTCACCCCCATGACAAGCAGCATGGTATTTGTGTTTAAGGTTCTAAGTAGTTTTCTAATTTCTTGCAGACAACCTTCAATGACAATGAAACTGAAAAGTGTTGCATTTATTTAATTTATTGAGACTACTGTAACAGTTAAGTGCTGGTGATCTATGTGTGACCAATGTTTGCCTTTCTTTTGAGTTGTGAATGCTATACTAGGTCAATTGTTAGTTTTACATAGAATGCTTGTGCATTCAAACAAGCACCATCATGGGATTTCTTATTTGAAAGGATTTACAACTGCTCTTGGGGTAAAGCAGGTGTCTCACTGCCAAGAGACTTCATGCTGGTCCAGTGGCAGTGACTACCACACAGAATGGCAGAATCACAGAATCCCAGAATCATCTCCCAGACAAGGATTACTGCTTTCCTTTCCTGTTTGAGTTGTAAATGCTGAATACATTTTGGAATGTAAATGTGCTACATCCTCATGTTACAAGGACTGCATCACGAAGTTCAGCCCTGTGTGATGTAATGTCCTGCTTTTCTGGTTGCGGAATGTTTACTTCTGTTTTGTATTTTTAGAATGTGTGACCATCCTGTAAATAAGTGGCGTTGCACAAACATTAATAGTCACAGAAGAGTTAGAGAAGTAGTCCATAAAGTTAATGCTGATACCCTTCCCATAACTATTAAATGTAACATTATTAAATTCTATTCTACTATTGTATAACAAACGAAGGTGGACCACCACAAAAAGGAAAATAAACTTTAATACCAAAAATAAGCGCTTTCACGTAACACCAATGTACGTTTCATCAGATCTTAAAACACAACTGATAAAATCTCATTTTTATACAGCAATGAATTAAATGATTAATCATATTCAATTAATCAATTAGCTAATTAAACAATCCATTAAAGTTTTTCATAGCATTTTTACCCTAGCATTTTTTAAAAAGCCCATCAATTTTATAGATGTAGCAATATATAGCAGCATATATAGTGAATATCAAAGAAAGCTTGTCTGTACATGTATAAGTATATATATATAAAAACATATGTATATATAAAAACTATATCAACATAATATAATGTAAAAATATATATAAAAATATATAAAAATATATCGAAATATATAAAAATATATATAAAAATATATAGAAATGTGGTGCATCTATATGCAGTAATTAAATGACTAAATATTAATAATACATTACTTATAGAAAATAGTAAGTATATATATATATATATCTTCATACTAAATCATAAACTATATAATAACGTAAACTATTTCAAGATACGAGCTTCAAGAATTGGTTTTATCGTGATAAATTGATTAAGACCTGGTACTTGATGTGCACATAACTTAAAAATCCATTGAAGTTCAATAGTCTCTAAATAATTCATATTGTTCCCTCCTCTCCTGTTTGGGACTACTAACTGCAACACCCTAAATGTGAACACGTGACCCTCATTCATCATAATATGTTTGGCTAAGGCATTTAATGAATTTTGTTTCCTGATATCATATAAATGATTATATATTCTATCTTTTAGTCTTCTTGTTGTCATGCCATCATAGAAGGCCTGACATTGTTTACAAGTCGCCAAATATATGAGGTTAACATTATCACAAGAGGCAAAAAACCTAGGTTTAAAGTTAAAGTTCAAAACAGGATGTATAAACTCTTGGATATCGCTAATCGAATCACAGGAATTACACTTGCCACAAGTGAAAGTACCATAAACCTCCATTTTATTACATGGTTGCCTAGTGTTTTTATGACTATAGTCAGAGCATAACAATCTCTTCAAGTTTTTACTATTCCTATAAGTGAAGCTTGGTGTTTCACCTACCAATTTACCAATGTCAGAATTTATTGTAAGTACATGCCAATTTTTACGTATAATTCTCATTATTTCTTTATTGTCATTAGTAAATCTTGTTGTAAAAGTCACTTTTTGATCACTTTTACTATGACTAGTTATTTCTATATTTTTATATATATATATATATATATATATATATATATACAATATTAGTTTTTCTATCGAGTCAGACCTTTGGATAGTAGTGTTTTCTTTCTATTCTACTATGTTTACATCCTAATTTGGATCTGATTAATTATGACATTAAAAGTAATCAGATTAATCAGTGGTTACAGTAATGACAGGTAACATATCACATCAGTAGCAGATCAGTAAATTTGCCCTTAAACCAGATTTCTGTGACAGTACAGATTCAGTGTCCTCTAGTAAAAAGACTGTTGTAAAACAGTTTGCTTTTATATTTCAAATTTTAATAGTGAGGAGTTAACACCTTTACCTCATTTGTTTTTGATTGTTTCAGTCTTCTCAGAATTACATGGATTTGTTTTCATTCTATGACTGTACCTTGTTTAGAATCTGAGTTGATTCATTACTGTATACTATATTTGAAAAGGTGTATGTGTGCAGTTATGGGTAATGGAGAGTGGAGCACTTAAGATTTAATCCTTAAATCCACAATGATTAATTTATACTTTTTTCTGTAATCCTACAGTCTTTTCAATTTATGCTTCTTGTCTGCTACATTAGCTACATGCAAGCAGGTCAGTTATGTTTTTCTTTAAAAGTCCTTGTCAGATGAATATCTGTTTTTGTAAAGTGTGGAGATATTCATCCCATACTTGTGGGGTGCACAGTGAACTGGAATTTTGTGCAGTTTGGGGGTATTTCAAATTGTATGATCCATGTTTGTAGCGTCTATCAAATATACTCTTGTTCAATGTTAATATAGTTCAGCATTTACTTTAGGATTTGAAAATAATCATTTTGCTGCTATATGTGAGTGCAGTAGCTGTTAAATGTATGCATGGACATTAACACTTGCCCCTTCCTCTTTCTTTGAACTGCTGGAAGTCATGTGCATTAATTTGTCAGAGCAGAAAGAGCATTATGTGTTTAGATAACTATAGGCTCATTAATCTCTGGCAGTACAGAGGACTAAAACTCCAAACAATTGATGCGCTGTTTCTTGTGCCCAGTGCACAGGGCTGGATTCCCTCTGCCTTCATTTGCTACTGTGTGACAGTGAATAAGTCACTTAATCAATGTTCCTGGGTTGCCACTGAAAATGGATAGTTTGTCTAGTGGGCTTACATGCTCAAACAATAGGTAAAATAAAATAAACTGCCTGTAATGTCATTTCTTTCTGGTCAGGAAAGCCATCACAGCTCCTCAAATATTAGTGTTTATGTCAAATGGAGGATTCTGTCTGAGCATCCAACAGGTGTTGTGATGATTACCTGGAATAATCCTCCTCATTCAGACTATGAAAGTAGAATTTCATGTTACAAAAGTTAAAGCTCAGAATGCGTCCTAGATCACCTGGGATTGTCTAGAAACCAGCCTGCTGGAAGAGCAGACAAGGGAGGTTTAGAGTAAGAGCCAATGCCCGTTTACCCATCCTGGGTGAAGGAGACACTACTGGGAAGAGATATGTATGCAGAACAGAGGCTCGAAATGCATGCCTGGCTTTGATAAGCCATGTTTGCTTAGCAGTGGCATCCTTCATCAAGCAGGTTTATACACGCTTACAGGTAAAGAAATAGCAAGCCCTTATATTTGTGATGTTGTATGCCAACCACAAAGGAGGTAATATACAACAAAATTAAGATAATTCTGTTACAACTGCCTGGAAGATGGACCATCCTTAAGATTGGTTCTTCCATTCCTGAAAAGGGAGTGATCCAGTGAAATCGGACCAGGGAAAGTCTGATGACTGTGTGGCATGGAAGGTAGAAAGGACCTACATTTTTTTTCGCAAGTACCTGATTTCATAATTACATACTCATTCCTTAAGGGTTTTGATGGACCCAATGTGGTTAGATTATGTGGAGATATTGGTGTAACTTATATGCATCTCTAAATTGTGCAGAGATAGGTATATAGAGACAGTGAAGACCACAGCTTGGCTAAAGGGTAATAATTTGTTAAATTTGTACAGTTGGTTAAGAATGGTAACAACCATTATGCAAAGGGCTGCAGACTAAAATACAGTTAGCTGGAGCTACCAATACAAATACAGTACTTTTTAGTTGTAAATAAGAACTCTATCCAAAACACATGTGGCTAACACTGATTAAATTTCAGTAGAAGTCTAGACGCTGAGCATTACGTGTGTCTTCTCCACTCTCTGATTTGGTACATACTTAGTGCAGTCTTCAGTAGTTCACTATGTTTCTTCTGTTAGTGAAAACAGCCATCCATGCTTTTCTGTGTACCTTGGCACTACTGTGCTGCTATGATAAACAAGAAATTACTGTTGTCTATCAGTTCAACTGAGCTTCTGCTAACCTCTGCTTCTATTGTCAGACTACTTTGGAATTCTTCATTTAAGGTTTGCAGTTTTTCACATTATTTCTGTCCTTTTGCTCTTTGCAATTTGTTTTAGCTATCAGTGTATTTTGTCTTACATTTGTCTCATTTTAAATTTCTTTTATTGGAGTTTTAAAAGTAATTGTTAAGGTAAGTTAAATATTTATTTTATTTTCTCAGCTCTGATATACACATGATCTGTGTGAAGAGAAGAAGCATTTTTTTATAAATGGTAAGCTGCACAGGAAAATGTTTTAATCATTTAGAGCTGCCACTGACACATGATTGATGTTGTGAGATTAGTGCTTCTGTTTTTTTTTCCTGGAGAGAGACAGTGTAAAAGTACATTATATCCTAGCCTGCTTAGATACTAACAATCATTGGAAAGCTAGAAAACTGTTTCTAAGGAGCCACATTGGGATTATTGCTAGTGTTTTGCTCCTGGTGAGAGAAGGAGTACAGAGACATTGATTCCTGGCTGTCTCTTATTGGGCAGTGTGCATGGGACTTCCCTAACTGATCTGGTTTTGGACCATTCTGCAGCTTAGCTCTCTGGCACTTATCTGCTTTACTACCCAGGGCATCTACCATAGGAAACCTACCACAAGCCTACAGACCCATGCAACATTTGAGATGAGACTGCTGATAAAGAAAGAGCCTGTCACCTAGTTCTTATGAACCATTTTGTGATTAAAGCTCATGTTTTAATTCCAGTGACAGAAGGAACTACTGTGAGATCAGTACTTGTAGTAGCCACAGTGAAGCCAATAGGCAAATCACTACTATTTATCATTCTTTGTAAACTAAGTGCTACTAGATTAGCCTCCATCTAATCTAACTTCAGACTATCCCCCTGAAATACTTCATCCATAAAGCTTCAGGGTCTTCTTTAGTAGGCTTCTTCCAACAGCTGAGTGCTATGACCGACCTTGACCTGTCCTCTCTGGCACCATGGCTCAGGTCTGTACTCTCACACCATCTGCAGTCAGCCTGATTTCATTAGGTATTCTAAAGGAGTGTAGCAACTGCCTTATGCTTACCAGTGGTTCACTGCCCCTACCAATTGATAGTACAACATACAAGATATGTATAATATTTAAGACGTACAAAGGCAAACCTCTCGCATCAGCCCAGTATCGGTAAGCATCATATATTCACAACAGCACATCAGTCACATACAGCACTACGCTTATAACTTATGCTGAGGCTGTAATGGAAAAAACTGCCAAAGCTTACTAAAACACACTCTAAAAGAACTCAGCCTTCAATATGCCAGGCAACACCTACTCCTTCTTAACTCCCACATACTGCAACTCCATGCAGATCACCCGGCTGCTCCAAAAACTCCATCGTTTTTCCACAGAGATACCACACTAAAAGGATGCAAGGCCTAAACAACATGTCCTACATGGACCGTTTCATAGCCCTGTCACTCTACTTGGTATCCTACAGATTGCTAAGAGGTGACCTCTGTCTGGAATTGCATTCTCTGATCCATTACTTTTGGATTTACTGCATATCAGCAATTCAAACAGCATCAGAGATACTCAGTCTAGAGTTCTAAAACTTCTAAACCTCTTATGCAACATCAGTAAAACAGTTCGCCGAGGATACCGCTCCTGTGAAATAGACTCCTCATTCACATAAAGTAAAGTTCATCCATGTACATGTTCAAGTGCAATTTAGGTCTATGGCTAGGAAAAAAAGAAAATTTACTTCAGGACTGCTCCTGTAGTACTAATGTACAGAGGCAGCTCTTGAATGCTTTATCGCATGTAGGGAATCACCTCAAGTTATTTATGGCATGATCACAGTTATTCTTATTAAGGGTAATATATAATTATTGATCATGGGATGGTGGGATGGGTTATTTCAAGCTCAAAAAGGGAAAATGGACAGGCTTAAAATGGTCCAAAAAGGCATCTAGCCTAGTACTTGCCTATGAACCTATGAACTTTTAAAAAGGACAGGAATGTATACATACCTGATGTACTGAAAACTGTTTCAAGCTAAATGCAAAAAAGTGCAGAATGATAGCATTCAATAAAAAAGCTGCTCCTACCTCGTATAAGTGATACTCTTCTTCAAACAGTTATGAAGAGACCTGGGTACTTATGTGAACACCTCGCTTTCTCTCAGTCATTCTGTCATCATGTTTCCACCATAATCAGGAAATCCTTGTATCTGGCCCAGTTAAATTCCAAGATCCAAAGTACTCGTCCCTTATCAGAACCATCACATAATACAATGTCACCTTTGGTGTGTACAAATCCAAATGTGCCATTCAACTGGAAGGACCCAAATGATTTTTAAACAAAGTAAGTAAAGGCATTATGTCCTTCAACTATCCCAGTCAGTTAACTATTCTTATACTTAGCAGCCTACCTGTTGCCACAAGGTGACATGTCTCTCACTTTTTGAGCCATAAAAGACCAGATCCTTTTTCACTTTCTATTTCTTTGAAAAATCAGTTGTCTTGCAAACACCTGTACACTGAAAACTAATTTGAACTAAATTAGACTCACTGGCGTGATCAGGTCCTAACTCAAGTTATTCTCACAATTACAGGTGAAACAGAATAATATTTAAGGCTAGACTTGATAATTGGAAGGGTAGACATAAATTTACAGTAGATTTATCATGTACAACCCTGCTTGATTTGGGAGGTGGTCTTGGTCACTATTATGTAGTCATACAGGGTGGAAAAAGTCTTAAGTGTGTTCATTTAAAGGTGCAAATGGCCAGTGAACCTACAGTCTCCATGTTCACGTACCTGGTAGTTTATTTTCCCCCTCCTGTTAAGGCAAGAACTCAGGACAAAGCCTAAAATAATGGGGGGACAAAGGCCCACAATAGCAACAGACTTTGTATATTGCTCTTGGAAAGTTACTAGAATAACAGGATTTGTGTTAGCATGCATTTTCTGAAGAATATGAAGCCTGAAACTCAAATGCATGTAATTATTTAGTGACTTCAATCCTCAGGGATTTACCAGAAAAACATAAATTTTATGAAGAAGAGGCCAAAAGATGTGAGGCAAAAATCTGGACATTCTGTGAAAATCTAGACATTTGAGAGGTATGCTGCTCAGTCGCTCTTATGTATTAGGATAAAGATGTCCAGGAAAGACAGGATGGTCACATGAGAGAACAGGATATATTAACTCATGCTTCCTGTCTCTCAGTTTACCTTACAGCAATAGACAGGTATGAGTGCATGTGTGTGTGTGTGTGTGTGTGTGTGTGTGTGTGTGTGTGTGTGTGTGTGTGTGTGTGTGTGTGTGTGTGTGTGTGTGTGTGTGTGTGTGTGTGTGTGTGTGTGTGTGTGTGTGTGTGTGTGTGTGTGTGTGTGTGTGTGTGTGTGTGTGTGTGTGTGTGTGTGTGAGTGTGTGTGTGTCTGTGTGTGTGTGTGTGTGTGTGTGTGTGTGTGTGTGTGTGTGTGTGTGTGTGTGTGTGTGTGTGTCTGTGTGTCTGTTTGTGAGTGTGTGTGTATGTGTGTGTGTGTGTGCGTGTGTGTGTGTGTGTGTGTGTGTGTGTGTGTGTGTGTGTGTGTGTGTGTGTGTGTGTGTGTGTGTGTGTGTGTGTGTGTGTCTGCCTGTGTGTGCGTGTGTGTCTGTGGATGTGTCTGTTTGTGAGTGTGTGTGTGTGTTTGTCTGTCTGAGTGTGTGTGTGTGTCTGTGTGCGTGTGTGCGTGTGTGCGTGTGTGTGTGTGTGTGTGTGTGTGTGTGTGTGTGTGAGTGTGTGTATTTAGGTAGCTGTATAACTACATTACATGGTTGTTAAGGGGAACACTAGCGCTGTTACCTGAGAATGTGCAGTATTCATTTTGCAGATACTAAGATGCTGCTTCCTGTGACTTTATCTTATCTCTGAATCCCATGAGATCACCCTAATGATATTGGGTACTGCAATATTTTTTAATGAATTCCAACCTCTGAGTAAATCACTTAAATTGACCTTCTCAGTGGGATCCTGAACCACCTGTCTAATAACGGCCTATGAACCTAAGGTAGTGTTTCCAACTTGAGTCAATGTTCATTCCAATACCAGTGTTCATCTTATAGTAAAACAGTAATTGCACAGGTTACCTATGTCTCAGTTATTATAATGTATAATGACTGAACTACCAAGATCTGTAATATAGCATATGTCTGTCCTGGAGAAAGTTTATAACAAAAACTTGCAGTGCTGCCTATATTCATCAATATTAAATTATTGAAAAGAGACAAAAAAGGCATCCTGGTGGACGAATATAATGGTTCATCATTTGCTGTGATATTCAGAATGATCAGACCCAACAACCAGTTCCAAATAATTCCTCAGTTTTAAGGAGCACACAAACATGCTGGTATCAGATTCATTACACTCTATAAAGGATAGTTTCCCATTAATGTTCTGAGGTAAAGGGCATAAACATGATTATTCTTTAAGCAATTATTTAGCTCTGTATAACTTTCCTTTACTCTGCATATTTATCATTTGAAGCACTTTTCTCAGAAATGCAAACTCTGGAGACCTAGTAACTGTACCAAGGAATGAAATGCAGACTAGAAAAACAGAAAAGTTGAATTTAATACTTCAAACTACAGAACTTTTTTTGCAAGGAAGATAAATTATTTTTAAAAGGCTGACTGATAGTGTTCTGCCATACATGTATGCTGCATATCCACTACATTGCAAGAATTTCTTAACACAGATAACTGTCTAGAGAAAACAACATTTTTATTAATACCTTTGATTTGCTTCTGGTGGCATTTTTTCTTTAAGTAACACATAAATATAATTTTTCGCAAGCATGTGCTATCCAGATTCAGTAGACCTACAAAGGCAATGTATATTATTTCACACAGTTTCTCTCACTGGAAACTGTGAGGAGACCTAAGTAAAACTATATCAGTTTCAGTATGACATTCACTTAATGTCTTCCATTTTCACTTCTACTGCTTAACTTCAAATTCCAATCATCTAAGCCCACTACGTGGCCCTCAAATAGTGCTGATTCTACCAGGATCGTAATCACAATGAATGACTGTAAAAGTCATTATACTTTATAGAGATGTCAGTCTCCATTTCATACTACAAGTCTTCTGCATTAGTGGTATGCAGTTTTCTCTGAAACATTCAAAGTGACATCATGGACTATGGCAGTTCCATTTGTAATATATCTGCAGACATTGATAAATTCAAAGAAATTACAGAGACTGCTGCAGTTCCATTTGTAGCATAGCTGCAGCCACTCTGACACATTACAAGACACACCATGGACTGCGGCAGTTCCATTTGTTGGATAACTTCAGTATCTCGGGTATTTGAAGAGACATCATGAACAGTGGCAGTTCCATTTGTAATATAGCTGTGGTGTCTGAGACATTCAAAGAGACAACATGGACTGTGGCATTGCCATTTGTACTACAGCTGCAGTCTCTGAGGCATTTGAAGAGACATCACAGACTGATGCAGTTCTGTTTGCATATAGGTGCAGTCTTTGAAATACTAGAAGAGACATCATATACTGTGGCAGTTCCATTTGTAGTATGGCTGCAGTCTGAAGCATTTGAGGAGACGTCATGGGCTGCTGCACTTTCATTTGCAGTATACCTGCAGTGTCTGAGACATTACAAGAGACATCATATACTGTGGCAGTTCCATTTGTAGTATGGCTGCAGTCTGAAGCATTTGAGGAGACGTCATGGGCTGCTGCACTTTCATTTGCAGTATACCTGCAGTGTCTGAGACATTACAAGAGACTTCATATACTGTGGCAGTTTGATTCAAAGTACAGCTGCAGTCTCTGAGGCATTAGAGGAGACATCATGAACTACAGCAGTTCCAGTTGCAGTATAGCTGCAGTCTCTGACGCATTCAAAGAGACATCATGGACTGTGGAATTGTCATTTGTAGTACAGCTGCAGTCTCTCAAACATTAGAAGAGACAGTATGGACTGTGACATTTCTATTTCTATTATAGCTGTAGTCTCTGAGACATTCAAAAAGACATTGTGGCCTGTGGCATTTCCATTTGTAGTATAGGTACAGTCTCTAAGGCATTAGAATAGACATCATGGACTGTGGCAGGTTCATTTGTAATACAGCTGCAGTGCCTGATACATTGGAAGAAACGTCATGGGCTGCAGCAGTTCTATTTGTAGTACAACTGCAGTCTTCGAGACATTAGACTAGACATCTTGGACCATGGCAGGTCCATTTGAATATAGCTGCAGTCTCTGAGGCATTACAATAGACATCATGGACTGCGGTGGTCCCATTTGTAGTACAGCTACAGTCTCTGAGGAATTCAAATAGACATCATGGTCTGCCCAGTCCCATTTGTAGTATAGCTGCAGTCTCTGAGGCATTAGAAGAGACATCATAGACTGCAATAATTCCATTTGTAGCATAGTTCCAGTCTTTGAGACATTAGAAGAGACATCATGGACTGCTATATGGCTATTTGCAGTATGGTTGCAGTCTCTGAGGTAGTGAAGAAACATCATGGTCTGCCCAGTTCCATTTGTAGTATAGCTGCAGTCTCTGAGGCATTTGATGAAACATCATTGATGACTACAGTTCCAGTTGTGGTGTAGATGCAGTCTCTGAGGTATTAGAAGTGAGATCATGGACTATGGCTGTTCTATGTGTAGTACAGTTGTAGTCTCTGTGGCATTCAAAAAGACATCATGAACTGACTCACTTCCATTTACAGCACAGCTGCAGTCTCTTAGGTACTTTAAAAGACATCTTTGACTGTGGCAGTTTCATTTGTTGTAGAGCTACAGTCTCTAAGGCATTCAAAAAGAGATTGTGGACTGTGGCAGTCCCATTTCTAGTATAGCTTTAGTCTCTGAGGTATTATAATACACTTGGACCTTAGTGAGTCTGCACAACAGCAAGTGATGATGGCTTTTGGCCTCTGAGGCCCTTGCCAGGAACATTCCAGTAAAAAGTTAAAGCTGCTGGCTTAACATTTGTAGTCATATTTCATCAACCTAAAGCTTCAGGGGGATATCAGACCATTACAGGGAAGACGTAAATCCACAAATGGATGAATGGGACAGCTTTTTTCATTATATTGTCTTTGTCTTAAATAGGAGACTCAGGCTCAGTTCAGACCATTGAATGACATTAAAGGTATTTGCATTACAGGTATAATAGCTAATATACATGGCATTCTTCTTTTATTTTTATACTCAAGACACTACCAGCAGTATTAATATGGCTAATAAATATCTATGTGTCCATGAATGTGTACAGAACATATAAAATACACTATACTTTTAATTTATATATATATGTGTGTGTGTGTGTGTGTGTGTGTGTGTGTGTGTGTGTGCGTATATATATATATATATATATATATATATATATATATATATATATATATATATATATATATATTTATATATGGATCTAGGACTATCTACCAAATGCCCATAACACCGAAACGAAAACGGCCGAACACACTTTAGTGAAAGTGTTTTTCACCAAAACAGCACCTTCGCTAAAGTGTACAAAAAAAAAATAAACAAAATTAAAAAAAAAGAACACAGAACACACGTTTACATATATATATATATATATATATATATATATATATATATATATATATATATATATATATATATATATATATATATATATATATATATATATATATATATATATATATATATATAACATTAATTTCACCAAAAACACAAAATGCCTAACACACAATAGATTGAAAAAGGAAAACAAATTATTTCTCTAATCTATAAACCACAATCCTACCACGCCATTCAGACAAAAAGTGCTTGAATAGTGGCAGTATTATGAAATGTTTTTTTCTGTGGTAAAGTATATGGTTAGGGGTAGGAATTAGGTGTTAGCAAACATTACTAAGGTATAGAGGGGACAAGCCTCCACATCACCCAAACTCATATATACCAACTCCTGTCTCATCAACTCAAAGAGGGGGAAATTTTCCAAAAACAGGAATCAGTGCCGGAGCCAATTTAGAATTTCGACAGCACTGATTTCCTCATTACTGTCTGTTTTGAGCAGCAGATGCTCAGAGATTTCACTTCATCTACTGAATATATCTAGTTGACAAAACAACGGTCAGCAGGTGTGTGAGATCGCACACTTCTTGGGGTTGAGGAATATGCTGTTTCCCTGATATTGTGCAATGTCAGACAGTATATATGGTATATACAATGTATTACATATTAGTATATATAATTTACAGGGGTTGTGGAAGGTGCAGTTGTTTTGTTTTTATTTTTACTCTTAAGATTATATAGACGTACACACACACACACACACACACACACACACACACACACACACACACACACACACACACACACAGAAACACGCACACATATAAATCCATGAAAATCAGCAGCTGTAGATAAGATTATGTATCATTATTTGGACATGGTAACCCAACAAACTCGGTTTTAATCTAAAACTGATTTCCTTCATGCTATTATATCAACATAAAACTGTCATGTTTAAAGCAAATATCTTTACAAAAATGTCTGACAGCAATAATCTAGGAATGCATTTCACTGCTAAGTGTAATTTATATATGAATGATTATTTGGATGTTATATTTACAAAACTGTTGGCTGTCTCTGTACTGACTTCTGTCTAATGCAAACCCTTCAATAAAATGTGCTGATAATAGCTGATAGTTATCCTGGATTTGTGATAAATAACATCCTTTATTCTCAAGTTTTACACAAAATAAGTATTTTTTTTTTACA
This sequence comes from Protopterus annectens, assembly GCF_019279795.1. NCBI lineage: Eukaryota > Metazoa > Chordata > Ceratodontiformes > Protopteridae > Protopterus > Protopterus annectens. The sequence goes on from NC_056726.1 coordinate 1,258,698,449, forward strand.
ATCAGGATTGTTATATTGTTCAGGCAAGCAAACTAATTGGTGAGCTATGTCATCAGGTATATAATAGGTGTATAATCAAATGTGCATCTAATAGGGATTAAAACCCAGTGCAAAGAATTGCATTATAGTACCCTTTCGGAAGTCGTCTACCCAAGCTAATTACTCCATTAATAAAATAGCATTCCAAAGACATGCATCTGGAGCATTTCTCTTTGGGCCTCTGCTGAAAATAGGCTCTATCCTAGTCTGACTTTCCTGGTAAACAAATGTTAAATAAATAAAAAATAAAATAAAAGTTGACCCAGTAGTTGGGGATTTGGGAACATATGTTGATAATGATTTGACCTTTAACCAACATTAGCCAAGATAGAAAGAAAATCATTCTATGTTGCCCAACTCATAAGGAGGGGTGTGGCATCCAGGTCCAAGGAAGTTATAGTACCATTCTACTCATCCCTTTTCAGACCCATCAATGAGTGCAATGCCCCTCTGGCATGTACCTAACCAGGCACCTGCAACATTTGGATTGCTCTCAAAAGTTTCTCACTAGGAGAATCCAGGGAATGAATACCATGTCTTACAGAGATCACCTTAAGGCCCATCTCTTTACTCCTAAAGGTTTCTGAGAAGTGATCTTTGCCTGGCAAATAAGATATCCTCAGACCCAGCTCTGATGGCCCTCTTATACATCCGCAAAAAAAAAAAAAAAAACAGCAGGAACACTAGCTCCAAGGACCTGAACTTTGCCTGCAGCATAAATAAAATGCACCAGAGAGACCAATATGTGTCTCGGAAGATCAGTGCACTATGTAATAGGCCCTCCATCTAAGAGAAGTAGAGCAAAACGTTAGTCGTTAGATGGGAAATCATAAATTCACCACCCAATCTGGCCCCCATGTCTCTGATAGACAGAGGCCAACAATAAGTTAACCAATCCCAGACTAACATATCCAGCATATAACCCTTAATTACCTAACTAATAGACCTTGACCATACAGATGTCCAGTGTACTCAAGGACAAAACTGGGTTGGGTTTCACAACTAGTTTTATTCAGACACTGGAGGTCAATAGCTTACTATACACCTATGAACGTATGAAAACCAAGAACTTTTCAACAAAGAAATTATTTAGTTTTTGAAGTCAAGGAAATTGTAACATAGAATGTGGAATGGGTTATATATTTAGTGATATGTAAATGTGGAGCATTATATGTGGGAGGACACCTCATCCATTTAAACAAAGGCTGAGTGCAGAGCTCTTTTTAAACACTGAATGATACATCCTGAGTTTACCTTTACTGGAATAGATAATGTCATTGGTAGTAATACCAATAAATCTGATAAAAGGATATGGCTAGGTTAGAAGGAACAATATCAGATAATTAATCTATCAGGAATAAATGAAACCCTGTAATGTTGATTCTTTACATTTTACACAATACTGATTTGTGTGCATACTATTATTGGATACATTTTAAAATCATATAGTAAATTAAATGAATTGATTTATTTTGCAATAATGAGTATGATTCTTACCTTTGTTTGGGACAATGGTATTGTCAGGGTTTGGGTTAGTTCTAATGGGGATTGCATGGTAGTTCAAGAGTCCCACATTGTTGCTTTAAATATGGTATTTTTATTTTGATGCCACAGCAATGAAGGCCTGTTTTGGATCAAATCTTGGTTTGCTTTGTAAGCACATCCAAATAAAGATCATACTTTTATTTGACATTGCCATTTTTTGTCAATTAAAATTAGTTTTTTGGGTGTACCATCAGTACACACACACAAACACACACACACACACACACACACACACACACACACACACACACACAAAGAGGTGAAAAATGTATATACACACACATACACACACACACACACACACACACACACACACACATATATATATATATATATATATATATATATATATATATATATATATATATATATATAAATATGCATATTGATATAGCTATATATATATATATATATATATATATATATATATATATATATATATATATATATATATACATGCAGGCACGGACATGCATATAGGGCAGAGATAGTTATAAAATGAGAGTAGATTTATATCAGTGATATTTTTCAGTTCAGGAAGAGCTAGATGAGTAGAAGAAAACATATATAGATTCACGTAGGTAGACAGGTAAACAGAGTAACAGACACACATACAGCTAGACAGAGAGAGAGGGAGAGAAATGCACTCAGAAATGGATATGTTGTGATGGCAAAATTACTTATTCCGTCACAACTGCAAGACAAAAAATGTGTTAAGCAAAACCATTTTCTCTGTAACATCCACTTTTATGTATTACCTTTTTAATGACCTGGAAATGAAAATGATGAAAGAAAGCAAATTTGAATATACCACTCAGCAGCCTACAAACAACAAGCCACAAAATCAAGTGACACTATTATGACTAGAGTAGAAAACCACACATGCGACTCACCCTTCCTGAACACCACCTACTGAAAACAATGATGAAAAGTGTTCTCTGTTTATCTGTTGGGCAGGTTCGAGTAGAGTATTAAAGCTTCGAGGTTTAACTAAGAGTGATTAGTCCCTGGATTTGATCTCTAATTTAGAATTGGCTTACTGTGTGACTCTATGCAGTACTTCTGAGTGTCCACTGAATGTGAGCCTCAATGTAGTTGGGCAAGTTTGTTAATAATATTGTTAGAAACATTGTTATTACTGCCATCAGAACCTTCTAATTGATGAACAGATGCACTGATTTGTACTGGAGGGACTGGTTGTAGTGCACTGCGATGCATTAAGTTTTCGCTGTGAGGCACTCTGTCAGTGAAGATGTCACATGCTACTACAGTGTCAAGACACGAGTCGCAGTCATACCATCACCAGTGTCATGTGAGGGCTTTAGTAATGAGTGGTATTTGCTGATAGTGTGCTCTTCATTTGTAACCGTAACCTTTACCCCCTTTAAAGAGTCATGCTGGCATTGTTTCTCATTTCTCCTCACTATACTTTGTCCGTTTTTATTTCTTATTTTTTTATTTTGTCAAATGTTTGTAAAATTCTATACATTTGTATTTTTGCCCTCTCTTTTTCTATCATTGTTCTCCCCGATCTCTCTCTCTCTGTCTCTCTCTCTCTCTCTCTGTCTCTCTTTCTCTCTCTCTCTCTCTCTCTGAGTATAATAAACAGCTTACCAGTAGATCAGCAGAAGTCCTCACAAACCCGAACACTAAACACTCCCAGAAAGCCGGTAATATTATCCATAGTAGCTGCAGCAGAGTGTTTGTACATGCGCATTATCAAACAGCATGTCCCTGTCAATACAGTCTACATTTATAACATAGAAGTAATAGCCCTGAGCTATGCAGAATCTATGTAATTGAAATACCACACATATGTGGATATCCAATAGTGTAGTGCAACAGATACATGAGTTTCAAACTTTATACCCCTCAGAAAGCACATGCTACTGTAAGACCTGTTGGAGTAACAGCTACCAAGCACGTCACAGCATTTTAGACATAATGTGCCAGTGAGTATCACTATTGGGAATATTTCCATTCCATGTCCAAGACATAGTGATGGAAAGGCATGACTGCAACAAACAGCACCTGTTCTGCTAGAGCCCCCCTAGTGCAATGGCAGGTGGGAACATGGAACCTAGGGAAACATAGACTTCCAAGCCAACAGCAGGGAATACATATTGTAGTAGGGAAACACTGTCAGGCAGGAGTGTCAACCCTACACCTAGTCCACAGCAGCATGTGTGTATTGCAGGGTCTGTCAGACCCATCCAGTGTTTACTGGAGCTGGGGCACAGAAGTATGCAGGCCCACGTAGGCAGACAAGGGTGCAACACTGAGTAACTTCCCTATGTAACCTCTGTGACTGAAACTGAGACTAGGCCCTACACCCTGATTGGCCAGCAGGAACAACTGGGAGTTAAAGGGGACCCGTTCAGTACACTTAGAAACTGTGTTTAAAGCAGGCTGTGTAGATGCTTACCACACTACAAACACTTGTTAGCCCCATGGCTGTGTAAACTGCATATAGTGACTCTGTAGCAGAACAGGTAGTCAGAGCAAGGTGGAGTACAGACAGCTGCACAGGGAACTGTTGCAGGCAGCACTACAACACAGCGTCCAACACAGGGCGGTGTATAGCAAGTATTGTAACATCTGATAGTGACTTGTACCAGTGACATCTCTACATCCTGTTCCCAGCTACACTTGCCGTGATGGATACTGAGAGGCCATCAACAAGTGGCGTTACCATGATGGAATCTATGTACCTGTACAGCCCTGGTCAGCTTGGCAACAGATACAGTGCAGTGCCCAGCCAACGGGGCACACCAATGCTGGTAGTGGAGGGATACCACTACCATTTGGAGCATGAAGTACCACCTAAACGGTACTGGGCATGTATTGAGAGGAGAGTACAGGCCTGCAGAGGTCATGTCATCACTGTTCGGCAGGAAGAGGGGGAGGAACTGCTGAAATCACTGCCTCACCAACACGGGCCAGATGCAACAATAGCCCAGGTTGCTACACTGCGAGCAGAACTGTGGCAGAGGGCAGTAACCGGCAATGATTTGCCAGGCTTGGTAATGCAGGGTGTCCTAGGCTCAGCAGATGAAAATGTGCTACAAGAGATGCCTTGTCATGCCACCTTGCATCGTAGCATAACCAGGGTACGGCAGAGGGCATGGGCATCCATGACCACACCTCCAGTAACACTCACGGATATTGATGTCAGCCAGTATCCACTCCGTAGTGGCAGGTTTATCCTCCGTAGAAGGTCTGATATGGATGGGACAGATTCCTTGGTTCTACTTACAATGTCACAGAATCTAAGTGATCTGTGCAGATCTGACATCATTCTTGGTGATGGCACCTTCCCTACACGGGCTGATATATGTCGCCAGCTGTATACATTACATGGCTGTATTGGCACCCCCACCTCAACAAGGATTGTCCCCCTGGTGTACTGTCTCATGACAAGAAAGTCAGAGTCTGTATACAACAGTATGTGGGAGATACTGAAGAGTATGGCTGACAGAACAGGAGTGCTCCCTGGCTCCACAGTATATTATGACTGATTTTGAGAAGGCAGCGATCCGAGCCAGCTGTAAGGCATTCCCTAAGAGTATTCTGAAGGGGTGCCTTTTCCACTTTGCACAGATCATTTGGCGCCAGATCCAGCATAACCACCTTGTGGCCCTCTATGGTATGGACACTGCTTTCTCAATTGCTGTACGCAAGCTAATTGCATTGGCATTCTTACCAGTGGAAGATGTTGTCCCTGCATTTCTGGACATTGTGGCTACGTTACCTGACTGTGCACCGCCTATTGGCATATTCCTGGATCATCATTATGTGCGAGACCAACCACGCAAATATACATCCCACTGCTCTGCACAGCAACGACTACCATCATCCTATCCTTTGAGGTTCTGGAATGTTTGTGATGTCTCCGGCATGGATTTCCCGCGGACTAATAACCAGGTAGAGGCATGGCATCATTGGCTGAAGGTGTTACTGGGATGCCCTACTGTGCAGCTATCTGACCTTTTGTCTGTCCTGCAACAGGAACAGAACCTGACAGATACCCGACGAGAATCTCTTTTGCGGGAGATGCCTGTGACACCACGTAGGAAGGTTATTGTTGTAAGGGAGCATCTTGCAACATAAGTGTGACTATAGTAATGTGCAGGATTTTCTCTGTGCTATGGCACATTTCTATAAATTATGATTATATCAGGATTTAGTATGCACCAAGCACTGCAAACATCACTTTACATATTGTGTTAATAAAGGCTTTGCTCACAGCACACAGGTTTTACACTACCACTTTGATGCCCACTTGGCATCCTATGCCAGGCACATGTTCCACTGACAGTTGCACATGGTGGTTTCTAGGTGGGGTGTAGAGTGTATCACATAGGGGGTTTGTGTCTCACAGCTGTGTTTAGGGTGCAGGGGGTTCCAATATTCCCACAGGGAATTGTCTGCTGGCATTTGTCACTGCAGCTAAACTGCTATACTGCCATGTGTCCACATCCAGCTGTCTCACAATGGGTTGTCGCACCGCCTAGGTGCCTGAACCATCCTCTGCAGATCTACTCCACTTCTGCTCTATCACCTCACCTCTTACAATGCTCAGTTAAAACCATGTCACTCATCTCCTACCTCTGATAACTCTGATGAATTCTCACTATCTCTTCACTCAATCACTATTTCCCCCTCTATCATTCATATAACGTCCTTGCTCCCCAAAATCAAAATCCCTTCCTCTTCCACTACCAGCCCCAAGGCTAAAATAAAATATCTATAACATTACCCCTTGCTCCTCTACTCCAGTTTTACAGCTAATGCTTTACTCCTATCAGGGGACATTCATCCCAACCCAGGACCAAACTCCCTCCCCTCAATAATAACACTACCATAGATCCCACCACTACTCACTACTCATCCTATCCCCCCTAAGAATCACTTATCACGTTTCTCCATGAATATCAAAAGCATACAAAATAAAGTTAGTGATTTCATGCCTGGATGTCTAACCATATCCCAGACATCCTTACACTCTCCGAAACATGGCTTAAACCTCAGATGTCAGACAAGGACTTTCCCCCTCTAGGGTAAAACATCTTACAACTAGACCATTCCAAAGAAAAAAAAGTGGAGGAGTTGCCATTGTATACTCTAACCATCTCACTGTTACCCCTCTAACTGACCCTACTCCCTTATTCCTGCCAGCTGAACTACTGATTGCCAACTGTAAAATTAATGACCACAACACAGTAACTGTAGCAGCTATCTATACACCCCCGGTGATAACCTTTCATTACCAGAACATATTCTCTCTTGGCTTTCTCAACACATAATTAATGAAACCATTCTTTTGGGTGACATCAACATTAACTGGCTATCCCTCTCCCAGGATAGACCTAGCTCATGTCTTAATATGCACAGCGTATCCCAACTAATCTCTACTCCTACCCATACTAATAAACCATCCAAATCCAATACTTTTATTGACTGGAACTTAGTCTCAGATCTCATAAATATCACTACCCAGAAACATTACCAGATACACTAAGTGACCACTCCCCAATTAAAGTTCTATGATTTTCCCCACACTTCATCAGAACACATAAAAACATTCAATGCCGTAAACTCAGTAACTTCCATCCTGATACTTTTAACAACCTCCTCTCAGCTATCAATTGGTCCTTCCTAACTCATCTTCTACTGGGTGAGGCAGCACTAAAGTTCAAATCAATATTCCTAAACATTCTCAACTCCCTTGCCCCCTTATGTACTATAAGAGTCAAATCTCTAGTATCCCCCATACTTACTCATTCTACTCACAGCCTAATGCAAACTAGAGATAACACATGGAAAATCCAGTCTAAAACTAAGCTGCCTGTCTGCTTACAAAAATACAAAGAGCTCTGTAACCTTACTAAAAATACATCAACAAAGACAAGAGGAATTTCTACAATAACCCTCCAACCTCACACATAGCCAACCCAAAGAAATTCTGGCACTCCATTAATCAGATACTGCACCCAGGCAATACCTAATCTCCTAACCCCTGCCCTAATAATACTCCCCAAGAAACAGCATCCATCTTTAACACCTACTTCATTGACTCTGTCAGTAAAAGGATTAAGTCCACCAGCTCCGACACCCATGCTGTCAACTGTTCGGACCTTCCCACATCCTCTAAATTCGCAAATTATTTCTCTCTTAAACTAGTATCTATCAGCTACATGAAATCCTTACTTCTCAGACTGAAAGCCTGCTCCCCCTCAGTTGATAACTTACTTCCACTCTTCCTACAGAAGGCAGCAAACTATTTTGCCCTTTCTCTCTCTCCATAATTATCAATCACTATATCACTCAATACAAAGTCCCCTCAATCTGGAAACATTTCCTTACCTTACCCATATACAAATGAGGCAATTCCACAGTTCTTTCCAGCATCAGACCAATAACAATTTTATCACCTCTCTCTAAAATATTAGAAAAATGCATGCAGAAACAAATCCTAGATTACCTACTACAAGAAAACCTTCTCACCCCACCACAATACAGCTTTCACCCAAAACATAGCATACCCACTGCCCTTATATCCTTTATCAACACCATTTCCCTGGCTAGAGATAGTAACAGACTAGTGTCTTGCCTATTCATTGATCTGTCTATAGCATTTGACACAGTCTCCCACCCCCTGTTGTTGGCCAAACTCTCTGATCTTAATTTTTCCACTTCTACTATGTTCTGATTTTCTAGTTACCTCAGCAACTGACAGCAATCTGTAAAATGTCTCTCTACACTATCTCCTGCTCTTCCTATCAAGATGCATGCTCCCCAAGGATCCATTATTGGTCTTTTACACTTGAACATCTTTATTAATCTACTCTATGCTTCCTATCCTCAGTCATCACTGGTGTAATATGCAAATGACTCCACAGTCATCACCACTGCTGATACCCTCTCCATCCTAAACACCATTATCCAAAAATCCTTCATATCCATTGAAAACTGGCTTTCAGTGAATAAGTTAATCCTAAATCCCCAAAAGACTAAACTCTTACATTTTCTACCTAAAGTCCGCAATCACCTCAAATCTACTTTCTCTATCACTTCTCTCAAAAACATTCTCATCACAGTTGAATCCAGAATTAAACTTCTCGGAGTCATAATAGGTGACTGACTCAAATCTGACCTCCATATTCACAACTGCATCAAAAAACCCACCTAAAACATGGTTTTCTTTACAGAAATAAAAAGATCCTGTCTAACAGAGCCAAAATATCCTTCACCCATGCCTATCCTCTCCCTAGCCTATTATATGGCTCACAAATCCTCACCAATCCTCAAAACCCTCTCTTAACAAAATTAGAAACTACATACAATAAATTTGCCAGATTCATGGTAAATCAAACCTATAAATTTCACCATTGTCTTTCTCTCAACAGCTTAAATTGGCTAGAGTTTCCCCACTAGCTACTTCTCTCACAGCTTCAGGTCATTCATTCCATCCTGTATATGCCTTCTGTCAAAACATCTCCTCACTTTTCTCCCTCTACTCCCCACACAGGACTCTCCAAAGCACTGATCAAAATCTACTTCAAATCTACAAACCTAAAAGCAAAATAGGACAAAACCTTTACAGCTACTCCCTTGCCCTCTCTTAGAACAAACTCCCCTTGGATATTAGATGTATTAAGCAACCTAAACAATTCAAAACTGCTACCAAAAAGTTTCTAAGAAGCACCTGGACCTGCCACTGCACATGCTCTCCTTAACTGTTTACCCTCACCTGCTCAGTATTCTACATCCCCGTTCTTTCTCTTAAATTCCATATTCTGCAAAGCTGTCTTCTAAACACCTTAAACTAACTGTCTACTGTAATATGTTTATAGCTAAAACTATTAGTAAACTAAATAACCAGTAGCTAAATGCTTGCCAATATTTCTTCCATATTCTATGCTACTATGTAGAGACTTCCTTAATGAAGGAGTTCCTAACAAAACGTGTATAATTTTGTATACAGCCTTGGTTCCTCCACTATATTAATGGGAAACTTTGTTCTAACTTTGTTATACTATAGTGACTTCCTTAAAGAACGTGTTCCTGAGAAGATTGTATAACTTTGTATATAGCCTCAGTACCTTTACAATATTAATGGTAAACTTTGTACTAACTTTTTTAAAACTGTACTGTACCTTGCTTATGTTTAAACTGTCGACCTAACAATATTAATTGTCAACTACAAACTACCTTTTTTAATACTGCACTGTACTTTGCATATGTGTTAATTGTGGAGCTTTTCTCCCCAGGCCTGAAAAAGGGCTATCAGCTCAGTCGGACTAACCCGGTCAACAAATGTCAAATAAATAAAATAAATAAATAAATCAAATATTGTTTAATCACTATTTCCATTCAGTATGTTTGAACCTGGGAAGTTACATTGTGTGCCTGATTTTCTACTCAGAATGTACAACCACAGTATTAGTTTATGGTCATGGTTGAGTCACGTTTCTGTGTGTAATTCCTTATCAATCACAGAATTGTTCAAACTACTAATTATTAAAAGAGTAGACCTCGATTACTGTTTCTGGTATATGAGAAGTTTGAAGTATTCTGTAAAACTCTGGAATGTCCACATGTGACAAAGTATAAAATATTATGTGTACATTCTGGGTTATGGAATACTATAACAATAACCCACGCCTGGGTGTGGGTAATGCTGGATTTACCCACGGTTGGTGTGGTTTGGTCATGGCAAGATTTCTGTTACTTTTTACAAAGTGTCTCGCTATGTTAAAGGAGTTTAACATAGCGACACAGCTTTAAAAAAAGCATTGGAGAATCTCAGTTGCTTTTTTTAAAGCTGTCTCGCTATGTTAAACCCATTTAACAATGACATTATTTAAGAAAAAAAATACTTACTTTTCTTAAATAATGGCATTGTATAATGCCTCCTTGCTGCCCTTCCACAGCTGTCTGGTATTCAGCGGCAGTTCTGATGTACTGGGCATGCGTATGCTTACACAGTACATCAGAGCTGTGGGTGGAAGCAACGGAGAAAGCAAGATTTCTGTTACTTTTTACAAAGTGTCTCACTATGTTAAAGGAGTTTAACATAGCGAGACAGCTTTAAAAAAAGCAATGGAGAAAGGAAGATCTCCGTTACTTTTTTTAAAGCTGTCTTTATATGTTAAACTCCTTTAACATAGCGAGACAGTGTCTAAACAGCAAAGGAGATCTTGCGTTCTCCGTTGCTGTAAAAAAAGACTTATACTAATGGAAAAAGTCCAGACGACCAGACCTTTTTCCATTAGTATAAGTCTGATTTACAATGTGCACCAATCAGCGTGCACATTTTGGAATATTAATGGGGGGTCGTTGTTTAATGATCAGTAACCGCTAGTAGTTTTTTTTTGTCATTATATCTTGGTCCAAAAAAGTAAATGTTTCATTAGTGTATAGTTCCTTTGGAAGTTTACATTGGTATAGGCATGCTTTTACTGTGTTGTGCATTTGGCACAGCAAATAAACAGCATTCTAAAACATGTTCTACTATACGATCCGTATTGGAAAAACATATTTTTCCAAGCCACCATCTTTGTTTTGGCTCCTTATCTCAGTATATGTTCTCTGGAGCTTTTTAGACAGTATTAGCCTGGAAAATTGTTTTTTTTTCCCCTTCTTTGAAACTACTAGTACTCTTTAAGATTCATAGACAAATACTAGGCTAACTGCCCTGAAGGGCCATTTTATGCCTAGCCAGCAACTGAACGTCAGACGTTAAACAACATGTCAAACCCACACACTCCTTTCATATTCCTAGTATCTTTTTCAGTGTTTCCATATAAGAATATTCACTCTTTACTTTGTGTCAAGTATCTTTGAGATAGCATTTTTTTTTTACTTTTACTTTCTTCTCAATTGTGTTTTTTATATTTTGAAATAAGGATCATCACTCTATTGTTTTCCAGGTTTCATTGCAATATATATTCTTACTTTTGCAAAACAATGTCTCCCTTTTGCATTCTCATTGTCAATTAGTGTTAATTTTCTGGGCAAGTACATTCAGCAAACAAGATCACACAATCATCAGCTTCTCTTGCATTTCTATGTACCTTTTCTGTTAACATCACTGAATGCCGTGACATATAATCAAAAATTTGTCCTCCCCTTTTTCCACATTTCACTATACTATGCCATGCTATACTATACTATACTGCAAAAGGGTATGACCAACGTCTTAAGGACCATTTCCCTATTCAGTGTGGAAAATTTCCTATGGAGTCATTTAATATAGTTACTCAATATTTTGGGAGGGAAATTTTTTATACTATACTATACTATACTATACTATACTATATTGAGGTACACTATACTGTAATGTACTTATACTATACTATTCTCCAAATGGGCAAGCTCAAAGTCTTAAGGACCATTTCTCTATTCAGTGAGGAAAATTTCCTATGGAGTTATTTAATATAGTTTCTAAATATTTTGGATGGGCATTTTTTTCTTTATCAAATACCTGCGGTGGTGGTGCTGCGGTAGCGTTGTCGCCTCACAGTAAGACGCTGTCCGGTTCGATTCTCAGCTAGAGCGTCTTCTGCATGGAGACATGCGTGAATGGGCGTACCTTCATTGAAGGTTGTGTGTCAGGCCTGGCAAGCCGGTACGTAAAAATCAACTGCCAATCATTAGCAGACCGGAGTTCCGCTGTGGCGACCCCTAACCGGGAAAAGCCGAAAGAAACAAATTTTTTTGTTTATCAAGGCTAAAACTATAACCAACTCTGAATTCATAATATTATGGGAAAAGGGGCAAAATACTTCCATTATGATTTATCAAAATACAACTCAGCAAGAAACTGATTCACCAAGCACAGCAGGGAAGGAATTCAACCCGAAGAAAAATTAAACATAAGCAATTTTTTTTTTCAGGGACCAGACTCTACTGCACATGGGAGGCAAACCAATATACACACCAGTTCCATGACTGCAGCAACATGGGGGAAAGCTGTAAAAAAATAATCTCTGTTGGCACACACTTAGAAACCTGAGGAAATAGTGGACAGAAAGTTTGGTGTTAGAGATCAACTTGACCAGATTGAACCTTGCCCACTCTGTACTCAAAGAGATGTAGGGAAGACAGGTAAAACAGAAACTTGATGAAGTCAGCCTTTGGTGAGTGGAGATTTCAGAAAGTGACGGGTAAAAGTAATTTAATATGCACTCTTTTCCAGAAGTGCCAGTATGAAATTGAGTATTTGTTCTGACAATAGCTAACACTTGCTTTTCATTTTGACTATGTCTTTTCAGCATCTGAAAGATACCTGCTGGTATATGCAGCAGTCCTCCAGTGTTAGAAGGGACTAATGACAACCTATTATAACACTGTAGCTTATGCTTTTATAACACACTTTAACTTGTTAAATGAAACTTCATCATAGTAATTAACCTCCTGCATTATCTGTCTTAATTAATGATTAAATACCGTAAGACTTAATCCTTCTAGTAATTAATTCTACAAGGAGGCCAGTAAGTAAAGTCAGAAGTAATTTGCTGACCCAAGTAGATATCAAAAGATTTGCTTTGAGGTTTCGCCATGCAGAAAAAAAGTTGATTTATTTATTTATTTATTTTTCTGTTAAGTTTAAGCTGAGGTGACCTGCAGAGTTAAATGCAAGTTGAAAAAATGAATTTTATTTGAGTTATGGATTACAGAACTGTTGAACTATATTTGGTTTATGGGCAGGTAGTTATTTAGAGAATGTTACATATATTTGTGCACATTAAACCATTAAAGCATTAATAAATGCCTGCTGTGTTCTGTCTTTAGATCAGTGGTAATTTGAGGGAAAGACTTTTTTTTTTGTATCTACAGCTAAAATTGTGGGGTCTTTTGCAATAGCACACATGCTGATAGCTGACAACAAGCTTGCTCACTGCTTATTGTTCAGAAACGTACGTGCTTTTAATCCCCCTGTCCAGTTCCTAACCCTTGTACTCGCTCTCTAACCATGAAACCCTCTACTCCCTCCCTTAAACCTAAAACTCTACTCCCTCCTCCCAGACCCTAAAGTCCCCAGTCACCCTCTAACCCTAAAACTCCAATCCTCCCTCCAAAAACCTAAATTCCACAGTTGATCCCTAAATCTACATTTTCACTCACACTTCCTAACCCTAAAACTCCTCTCCTGCTCCCTAGTCCTAAAACACTCTTCCCACTCCTTATATATAAATACCCTTTCCAATTGCTGCCCTCATCTCCACCCCCACCCACTCCTGCCCATGACTGCCGCACTTATTTCATGTGGACCTGAATAACGTGTTCAGGTAAGGTGCGCCAGCTATTCCCAAACTCATATTCAAGTCTGAGAAGGAGCTGCAGCCTAGGTGAACGCAGCGACACTTGAGTACCAGGCTTTAAGACAGTAGTCTTTGAGCTCTTGGTACTTCCATCAGTTGTAGTAGAACCAAAACTATTTATATACATTACAAATTGCTACAACTAACTAGACATAAAGGTATTTGCAATGCAAAACAGTGACATACTCTTCTGTGACATTTGCAATAAAACCAAGAAATAAGCTCCTTAGAATGGTGGCTTATAATAAGTCTATACACAAATACTATTGATTTAGCAGTCAATACCGCTGAATATTTAGCTATAGATATTAGAATCTACTCATATCATGGTTATTAGGTTTTTCACAGAATGCATACAAGAGAAAAGTACTTGCCTTGTTGCTGGAATGCTGGCATATAAAGAAAGTATATTATTATAAACCCCTCAAAAACAATCTTGTATATCTACTTAAATTCTTCTTAGAATTAATGCGTCAGTCACAATTTACAAGTACCTATTATTAGGGCCCATACAGGTGGTGATTGCTAATCATTTCAATATGTTCCCCACTACTTTACAAAATTGCCAGACTGTCAAGGATCATTTTTTTTCTGGTCACATCTGATGAGAAAAATACCTTCAATGCATCCTGAAACTTTCTATTTCATATCTATTCTGTCTTTGACCTCTCAGGGTAATTTATTTAGTGGTTTAAAGTCATCTTTAGTTTGTGTATTACTGAGGTTCACACAAATAAATTGCTTGCTTGGCTTACAAGTTTTCAAGTAATAATATAGTAGGTATACTTCCACCTCACAGTACATTAAACTGTTACATGAAGCACTTTTTGTAATGACTCCAACAGTCTTCACTCCATGTAGATACCGAGCTGTTGTAGAAAGCAGTTAAAATATAATTTTAAGTGCATGGTTTTGCTCATGACAGAACATCCATCTTGTTCTATAGCCAACTTTGTTGTGCAAATCTTTCTACTTTTTCTTGGAAAGTAAAGAAAATGATAAACGTAACTGAAGATGTGTTTATTCTGAAATGTAAGATCTCAGACTGTGAACACACTGGTGCTCTGAAGTTCTATTCTGGAATTACACAAACAGCAAAAGAAGACAGAATAGCAAAAAAAAAAAGAAAAAAGAAAAAAACAAAATAAAAATAAAAAGGAAAGAAAAGAAAAACAACCTTAGAAAAAGTAGTAGAGATGTAGGGATAGAGCTTCACAAATTAAGGGTATAGGTGACCTTGTTGAAACATTCAGATAAGATAGCTTTGTGCTGAAAGAAGATGGAACACAGTGACCCAGATATCCAAGGTTCAGTAAGTGACCCAAGCATTGACAGAGCACACTGGAGGATGGGGAAAGGAGAAATTGTAACACTTTTCCTATTTTCTACTCTTTAAGAATGGGAAAATGTGTATATGTGTATTTTTTGATGAGGAGCACATACACCATTAATTCCTTGTGGAATCTGCTGTCAGCTGTGGGGGACGGTGGGTATAGGCGGTCTATATTAAACTACTGAAACATCAGATCATCGACAACATTTCATCCGAAATGTTGTTCATCAACCCCCCCACATCCCACCTGCTAATTTTATATACCATCCCCGAGATCACACTACATTGGGGAAAAGGGTAAATTTCCTGATCCCTATAGTAATGCAATCTCAGTCAGGACAGTTTGACAAACAGCATTTTTGACAAAATGCCATTCGATGATCTGTTCTTTTGATGAAATAATAGGCACCTGGGTATTGGATTACTGTGTCATAAAATCATTCCGCCAAATTCAATAAAACCTACATGGTAGCACAGTATTTTAGATTCAGTAAGCACTGTGTAGAAGTGCACAGCACTGCCCGTACAAGGTAAACACTGTGGCATGCTAATTACAACATAAGCAGCTGAATTGTATGTTAATCATCCAATCTAATATGTTGGAGCTATGCAACAAACTATAAAGCATCCATGTGGACTCAGTGCTGGTTTTCTATATGAATTCCAAAACCTATTGCAATACAGCCACAGAAAGGAGTCTATACAGAAAGAATGTTAGAGGTTGCTGCTTTAATTAATTTGTATGTGCAATAGGCTGAAGTCTACGCTGTTGCTGCTGCCAATAGACTTAAGCCAAGGAAGGGTTTTCATAACCTACATGATGTGGAAATTGTAGAAGGCTACAGGGTGGATAGATACACACTACAGAAACTCTGCAACTGAGGGGAACCCATCCCAGTAGAGACGAAGGTATGTGTAGCACCTAGAATCTTAGCTTCATGTACTTTTCAGAGATCAACAGGGGACATGCTGGGGGTGTCACAGGTATCAGTATCCAGAATCCTCCATCAATTCCTGAATGCTATGCTGCAACATGCCAGTAGCCATATATATTTTCCCCATATTCCTGAGGACAGGGCCAGAAATATGCAAGGGTTCTACTGTGTAGCACACTACCCAGAAGTGCTGAGTTCCATAGATTGCACACATATAGAAATTAAGGCACCACCTAGAGAACAGTGTAGGCTCTACATAAACGGAAAGGGCTTCCACTCTATTAACTGCCAAGTTGTGTGTAATGCCAAGGGAATCATGTTGAATGTGTGTGCTGGCAACCCGGGCAGTTACCACGAGTCACATATCCGGCACACCTCCCATCTGTATCAGATGCTCCCTGGGGAAATCCCTCAGAGTCATTTACTGGGAGATGCAGATTATACACTGGAACCGTGGCTGATGACACCCATCAGAAATTAACTCACACCCTCTGAAAAATGCCATAATGAGGCACACGCTCAAACCAGAAATAACACAGAGCATGTGTTTGGGCTGCTGAAGTCATGGTTCCAGTGCCTAAATACATTTGTGGGAGTCTTGCAGTACAATCCACTGACATGTACTGAAATATTCACAGTATGTGCCATGCTACACAACATCACCCTGAGAAAACAGCTTCGGCAGGATCAAATAGAGGAAGGGGCACACATCAGACCACCAGTGCCAAGGTCAGCACAGCCACAAGCAGATGAGGAGTCAGAGTGGGAGTCAACAGCTACTGTAGGTATAGCAGACATAGGCATGCTCAAGTGCCCTTGCATTGGCTAAGAGAAAATGCATAGCACACTCACTCACCACCTAAAGACCTAAAACCTAACTCATACACACATGCATTTAGTAACATTGATGCCAGCCAGTGCTTACAACCTGTACCTCTCCATGCATTGGCTGTGTCCTACTTGCATCAGACAGAGTCAACCCTGAACTAAAACTGTGGCAACTGCTGCATTTACAAGATAAGTTCTGAACCTGGAGTGTATTGTGTTAATAATATGAATGAGTAGCGTATCCTTGTATTTCATGACTTGGTACTGTAAGCAAGTGAAATATGGGATATTTGTACAGAAATGGCATTAATGTGTGACAGCAGAGACTTATTTGATGTATATGTGCCCATTGTTAGGTAGTAGGCCTCAGGCATCAAAGACTCACACAGTCATACCTCTCAAATTTACTGACAATCACTGCATGTCCTCAGTTTAGCATCAGAAGTTTGTACTGGAAAATCATTATAATGAGAAGTTAGAAAGTAATGATACCCAATGCAGTTTCAGACTTCACAACCCTCACAAGATCATTGACAAAAAAAGTTGTGAAATATTGATGCTATCATCTGTCTTACTTCCATAGTACCAGAATGCAAAAGTGACCACCCCCTTTCAATCTATCTTGCAGTTTTAAAAATAGTGACTCTCCACTAAAACTTAACTTTTTAGACAGGTAAAACTTAAGTTACCTACTTTCACATCTAATTCCTCTAAAGCATAATAGCTGCTTTGTAGGTGACAGCTTGGAATCTGTGCTTATATTCTGATCTTGGTGAGAGTAGGAGCAGAGTGCATTGATTCCTGACTCTTTCTGGTTGGAGTCCCTGTGACTAGCACTTGCTGTAGAACCTGCTGGAAAGCACTAGGAAGCCTTAAACTGATACAAACACTCAACTCTCCTTGTTAATAAGGAGAAATTAATTGTAGGCACTAAACAGCCTATAATTGCAAAGTACCTTGCCAAGGTAAGGGGGAAAAAAGCATCTAACCAGGCATGTCCAAGGGTCAGCTTCCAGTGATTTCTCCTGTCCACCTGGTGAATCTGGGTATACTGGATAAATGCAGCAATTGCCTCATGTACACAGACAACCTTTCCTCCTACCATCCAACACTACAACCTGCGAGAGATGCACTTACATAGCCAAACTGGAAGCAAAGCTCTCTCCAGCCAAGATTGTGCTAGACAATCAAGAGGAGAAGGTTAACACCCACACTACACCTCAAGCAACACATAGCCCTTCTAAACCCACACCACCAACACCCACATATAGCAACACTAAACCCACATATGTGGAGGCCCTTAACATTAACCTGCTCAAGCACAAGGACCTTTGAAGCTGAAATGCAAATAAACACCAATCACAACCAAAGTATTACATACCTCACAACACCAGTGTGCCACCCAGCAACAGCCCCTAAGGTAAGACAATGTACCCAACACTTTAGTCATAGGCACACTGATGTCCCACTCACCAGGCTGAACAAGGAGAAAATTACAGTCAGCTGCCTGTCGGGTGCCAGGATCTGCCACATAACGCATGCACTCAAGTCACGCCACAAGTACAAATACGACTCTGTCATTGTCCATGTTGGAGTGAATGACTTGAGGCATACCTCCCCAGACTACATGAAAAGAGACATGCAAGAGGTCTCGGATCATGTAACCCAGGCAGGTATGACCCTAGCCCTGAGTAGCATCCTGCTTTCGCCCAGAATGATATTGACTTCAACAATTGGCTAAGCTTCTGGTGTCATTCAAAGGGGATCCAGTATCTGTCTGCCTGGGATGACATGATCGACAAACCACAATGCTTTGCCAGAGATGGTCTGCACCTGTCGCCCCTGGGATTCAGGTTACTGGCTAAGGCTCATGCAACCCCTATAGTGCCTTTTTTAAGCAAGGCTCAAAGGACAAAACCACCACCGTAACAGGTACAAGCAGGCAAAATCTGAAGGTAATGCTACTCAGTGCAAGAAGTCTCATCATCATCTTCTTTCAGCTGTTCCCATTAGGGGTCACCACAGTGGATCATTTGTTTGCATTTCTTCCTGTCCTCTGCATCTTGCTCTGTCACACCAACCACCTACATGTCCTCTCTCACCACATCCATAAACCTTATCTTAGGCCTTCCTCTTTTCCTGTTACCTGGTAGCTAAATCCTTAGCATCTTTTTCCCCAATATACCCATCATCCCTCCTCAGCACATGTCCAAACAACGTAATCTTGCCTCTCTGGCTTTGTCTCCAAACCTTCCAACCTGGGCTGACCCTCTAATATACTTATTCCTAATCCTGTCCACCCTCGTCACACCCAGTGCAAATCTTAACATCTTTAACTCTGCCACATCCAGCTCTAACTCCTGCCTTTTTGTCAATGCCACTGTCTCCATCCCATATAACAAAGCTGGTATCACTACCCTCTTGTAGAACTTCCCTTTCACTCTTACTGGTACTCGTCTGTCACAAATCACTCCTGACACTCATCTCCACCCACTCCATCCTGCCTGTACTGTCTTCTTCACCTCTCATCCGCACTCACCATTACTCTGAAGTATCGATCCCAAGTATTTAAACTCATCCACCTTTGCCACCTCTACTCCTTGCATCCTCACCATTTCTCTATCCTCCCTCTCATTCACACACATATATTCTGTCTTAGTCCTGCTGACCTTCATTCCTCTTCTCTCTAGAGCATATCTCCATCTCTCCAGGGTCTCCTCCACCTGCTCCCTACTCTCACTACAGATCACAATGTCATCTGCAAACATCATAGTCCATGGGGACTGCTGTCTGATCTTGTCTGTCAACCTGTCCATCACCATTGCAAATAAGAAAGGGCTCAGAGCTGATCCTTGATGTAATCCTACCTCCAACTTAAACGCATCCGTCACTCCCACCGCAGACCTCACCGCTGTCACACCACCCTCGTACATATCCTGTACCACTCTTACATACTTCTCTGACACTCCTGACTTCCTCATACAATACCACAACTCCTCCCTAGGCATCCTGTCACACGCTTTCTCTAAGTCTACAAAAACACAATACAACTCCTTCTGACCTTCTCTGTACTTCTCCATCAACAATCTCAGAGCAAACATTGCATTTTTAGTGCTCTTTCTCGGCATGAAACCATACTGCTGATCACTAATCATCACATCCCTTCTTAACCTAGCTTCCACTACTCTTTCCCATAAGTCTAAACCTCAAAATGCACTCTCTCTCGGCACTCCTAAAAATGGAGAACATCGATATCTGTGCAGTAACTAAGACCTGGTTCAAGGCTCCACAGAGCATCTCTGCAATACCAGGCTACAACTCTTTCCACACTTTTCGGCCATGAAACCAGGACCGAAACACTAAAGGTAGAGGAGTGTCCATATTCACCAAGGTTATTCACACCTCCAGGCTAGTTGCCCAACACAATGCATCTGAAATTCTCCAAGTGCAACTAAAACTAGGTAAGACTGCAATCCAAATTGTAGCTTGCTACAGATCCCCCATCATGCCCCAAGATTCTCACTACACCTTTCTAAACATACTGGAAAATATTAAGATGCAACCAAACACCCTAATACTGATGATTTCAACTACCCTGCCATTAACTGGGAAAACTACTCATATACCAACACCCTTGCCCAACGGTTCTTGGAATTCATAAATTCCAATGCCCTGGATCAACTAATCCATAGTCCCACCAGGGGCTCCAATATCCTGGACCTGGTGATTACCAACATGGGAAATTGATACTCCACACCAGTGGTCACCCCCTCGTTGGCATTATCATGGAACTTTATAAACATATGTGAAACCAAGATAGTTGTGAAAAACATAAAACAAGCTGTCGGGTGGTGCTATCTCTCCAAAAATATGCACTGCTCCGTTGCTTGTTTCCCACGCTTTATTTTATTAAAATGTTGAAGCGATTAAAATTACAAAGTTTTTTTAAATTTTAAAAAACAAACAGTAAAAGCTTTTTCATTTTTTCGCAAAACATTTCAAACAAAAGCAAACTCAGTTTATTCCTTTTCCTTTAGCCAACACGTGTTATTTAAATAGTATGAATTAAGAACGGTTTTACCAGAATTTTTTATTATTATTAAACAATATAAATTTTTATAAAATATAAAATAAAATCATAAAATAACTAAACTAATAAAATTAAATTTCATGCCCAACATTCTCAATGACTCAGTTCTAGTTGAATCAATCAATATGTTACCCTCATATGTATACTACATTTAAATATAATAATTTGAATTTATTTATGGTATTATCGCTATTATATAGAATACTCCTCATTATCAGAATACCTTATGTTGAGCACTCAGACTTATGATGTTGTACATTACTGATGTAAATTCAATGTAAATATTCTAACCCTTTATTCTAACAACTAAGTCTGTGGCCAAGTAGTCCACATAATTTGCAGTTAGTGTTAAACACTATAGAATTTGTAAAGGTGGTTTGTTTCACATCATTTTTTTTATGCAATATAAAATATTCTGTGTATTGTTTTAATTATAATAAACTTATGTATGTTTCAAATGTATTAAAAAATATGTGTATTATTGAAAAAAACTCCAAAAGGCTTATGCATGCACACCGATAAGCATTAATGCAAATAAGCTACAAAAAATACCAACTCAAATATATGTACTAATTTTACGATTAAAATTGAAAATCCGTTTTAATCAAAAAGCTGGTTATACTATAATCATAATATATGTGCGTGGGGTACATGTAGAAGTGTATTGTAATATCACTACGGGTTATTGCAAAGGAAATAAATGTAGTGAAACACGCATTACAAATTCCTATAGTGTTTCCATCAACACGACAGCATGGAGCCCTTATGTATACTTAAAGTTAGAAGAAAGGGTTGAATATTTACATTTATTGCTAACATAATGTACAACATCAGTGGTCTGAAACTACATAAGTAAATGTGCTCAACATAAGGTATTCTGATAATAAGCGTATGTACATATAATACCTTCAGAATTATAGGGAATTTAAAGCGCCCATATGGAGCGGAGTAAACATACTGATTCATGTATTGGAACTGAGTCATTGAGAATGTATAATGGGACTATGTGATGGCAAGGTTTGAGAGGTTTTAGTTGGTTAATGAATGTATTTTATATTTTTATAATTTTTATAATGTTAAATTTAATAGTTTAACGGTAAACAAGCCGTTCTTCATACTATGTAAATAACACGTGACGTTACGAACTGATATAAACTGAAGGAAGAGGCGGAGTAACAATTTGTTTGAAAAAGTTTTGAATTGCCAAAAACGAAAAGCGTTTACTGTTTGTTGTTTTAAATTAACCAAAATTCATTGTAGTTGGTTTCGCTTAACATTTTTAATAAATCTACCTTGTGGAAGCAGTACGGAGCAGTGTATATTTGGGTGCAGAGATAAGCAACGAAAGGACTGCTTGTATCGTTTTCTCGCAGCTATCTTGGTTTCAAACTTATAAACAAAGACATTGGCAACCTTCAAACACTGGACCCCACCCAGTTTGGGTTTGTGAGGGGCCAATCTTGTCTCCTGAACCTGATTGACTTCTTCAAATCAGTCTCCAGAGTTGTGAACAAGGGTAAGGCAGTCCACACAGCCTATCTGGACCTTGCCAAGGCTTTCAACACCATCCCCCACTCTGGAATCATAGATAAACTTACTAAGCTGGGTATAAATCCCTATGTCACTCGATGGGTTGCCAATTGGCTTACTGACAGAACCCAGACTGTAAAAGTAGCTGACACCAAATCTGGCTCCAGACAAGTGACAAGTGGAGTACCTCAGGGTTCAGTCCTGGGACCGCTCTTGTTTGGCATCTACTTCTCTGAAGTACAGGCCAACACTAAGGGACTCTGGCTAACAAAGTTTGCAGATGACTGCAAACTTGGAGCCATTATTGAATCCCCAAATTATGTGGATATTCTACAAAAGGGCCTTACAGAAACAGATGCTTGGTGGCAGAGCCATGGGCTCAAGCTCAAGGCCAAGGAGTCTGTAGTTATCCCCTTTGGAAAAAAAACATGTACCCATGAATTACCACATAGGTGGCAGTACAGTAAACATCGAAAGTGTGATAAGAGACTTAGGAACACAGGTGGACAGTGGTCTCACCTTTGATAACCACATTGCCACAACAGTCAGGAAATTCTTCTATGTGGCACACCTCATCACTAAGGGCTTTTCATCCAAAAAAAAGGAGGTCATTGTCCCACTGTACTCATCCATCATAGAGTACAATGCCCCAATTGGTATGTACTTCACAAGACATCTGCAACAAATGGAAAGGCTGCAGAAACACCTCACTAAAATAATCACAGGCCTAAAGCAGATGCCCTATGCTGACTGACTAAAAAAACTCTATCTATACTCTGTCATATATCTTCTACTCAGAGGCGATCTCTGCTTAACATACAAGGCCATGTCAAACCCAGAGCTGTTGGACATGCTGCACTTAAAAAAATCCCAATCCATCAGAGCCACTCGATCCAAGATCCTAAACCTTGTCATCACAATGAACAAAACATGCTGGAGGGATAGGTTCCTGACCCATAGACTGCCCATACATGTCAAGCAGAGCGCCTCCTTGGCCCTCTTCAAAAGGAACCTTGACGACTGGATGGGAGATAGAAAATTTACCCAGGGATCAAGTCAGTCGCCCTGCTAGACAGGAGTCCAGGGAAGTAAATATTGTGGGAAGAAATAGCCAGGGAATTGTTATGGCTTGGCTTGTACAGGCCCTAGGGCTGATAGCCTAGTACCAACCTATGAACCTATGAACCTAAGGCCAATATAAGTCAAATGTACAATTACCAGTTCAACACCACAAATGCAGATATACTAGGCACTAAGGGAACTATGCACCCTGAACATCAGGCACAAAGCTTATGTATCCCTGAATCCAAAAGATAGAAAGCAGGGATATGGCACAGTTATCATCACTTGGACAGGGTGTTGTGTGGGGAGGCATAAAGCCTAGGCTGACACAAAATGTCGGTGAGAGTGTGTGAGTAAGAAAGAGCAATAGGCAGACAATTGGATAAAGTAACAAATGGCCAGGGAGACAAAATGAGTTTTAAGCTGCATGGTTGAACCATGTAAATGTTGTGTGTGTGTCTCTAGGGGTCCTCCAGGTGAAATTGGTGTGTGAGTGTCTGCATGAACACAGCCAAGCTTTGTGCTAGCTCTACATTTTAGTATGTCAGACAGTTTGAGGTGTGCATGGTAGAGGTGGAAATTCATCATTGATGTCCCCAACCATGAGAAATGGCTATGTCAAGAGTTACACTGGCACATCCACATCCATGGTCAGATGCACTGCTGCTACCTGAGTGTGACTGATGTCTACTGGATGAGCTCCCTTCATAGGGATGCCCAGGACCACAATACCATGGTCTGCCACTTCTAGGTGTGAACAGCTCATCCACTGATGGAGCAGTGGAAGTACTGCCAATATGGGAATGTGATCGGACATGGTCATGTTGGCTAACAGCAGTTGATGTGGCTGACCTATGCCCATGAGGATGCAGTCCTCCTACCAGTATATGTTCAGTCACAGATAATGTTTGTTCCATGGCAGACACCTCTCATTCTAATGTGTCATTCATCCAACCCATTGAATTGGCAACATGGTGGAGGCAGTCATACCTATAACCCTGAGCATATGCCTGGAGCACCTATGGGAACATGCCTGCACCTCCATGAAGGCCCCAAAACATATGTTGAGTGGCAAGGGAAGAGACACCTAGATCAGATGGAGGAGGGACAGCAGGCCTCCTTTGAGCACCCCTAACAACCCTCCTGCGAGGAACCTCACCCACACTTTCACTATGGCCAGACTCAACAGGCACTGAAGCTGCAGTAACCATACTTCCCTGATCAGTTGCTTCACCCTCCACCTGTCCAGTATCTGTGGGCTCACTGGAATTGGTATATGTAGGCCTACTGGCTGTTTCCAATGGAATTGCAGGGGATGGCTGTATGTCAAACTCAGTGTCAGAGTTAACCTCTGCACCCACCAACTGTGTCTCTGTTTGACCACCATCATCATTAGAGTCTGCTGATACACTGACATCAGGTGGTAGAGCTCCCACACTTCCACTGTCAGGATCAGCTGTGATAAAAAGCAACAAACATCCTACACTAATATAGTCCTGTATATGCTAACAAACTAACAGTGATGCCACCCTTACAGACAGTAGAGCAATACACACAACAGGCCTGACATCAGCATCACACATTAAAATATTTCTTTAAATTGTTCAGCAGTACTGACATAAAAATGTTTGGCTTACCATCTGCAGATGAAATTCTTCTCTGCATGTCAGATGTTTCTAGAGGAAGTTAAGCAAAAGGTAAGGGCAACATCATCACAATTAACAGTAACACAGGGGGGGTAATACTTTTACCCCTGTATATGTCCATTAATTATACTTTCAAAAAGAACGTGGCTGACAACTCCAACCTAAATTCATCAATCAGAATGTGTTGTTAACTGTAGCAATCTTCCAGCCCCCCCCCCACAAAAAAATTCTTGTGACACAGAAGTAATGTATTGATTTCATTTGTTTTAATATACAACAGTATTCAACTGTTCAAATACCATAGCCTACCTGGAAGCTCCTCTTGGGACATGCTGTCCTTGACACTATTGCACCGACATCCAGTACATGCTCTTCTGCACTTTCCTGTAAGCTGTCTGGATCCCTGACAGTGGCCAGGAACTCTTCCTTTGGTATTACTGGTGGCTCCATAGGATGCCCTCTCATGGTAACCATCTGATCATGGCTCACTGCAGCTGCTCTCCTCCATGCAGATGTGATTGTGTCAGTGGCCCTATGGCACACATGCTCATATGTTCTGCCATGGTCACTCGCATCATTCACATTATTCACAATTTGCCACCAAATGTGCATTCTGCATGCCATATCTCCCTGCCCCTTTCAAGCAGGAAGGCACCATGTTGTCTAAAGGCATCCACTATCACCTGACTTTCAGCATCAGTGAAGGGTGATCTCCAAGGATTAACATGCCTGGGTTGCATACTCCTAGGTGTCCTAAAAGGCAACAAAATGATAATACACATGAGTATCATGTAACTACAAAATAACTGCTCCCAGATAAAACAGAAACAGTCTCTCAGTATTACCCACTGGATAAACATAAAACAGTCTAGAGAAGTGAAATGTGAACAACAGGCTGGATGCAAAAAAGGAGAGTAACAATAGCAACATATTCTTGTCTGTGCCATAATAGTAGCACAGATTTGCCCCCCCCCCCCAAAAAAAAAGACAGGCAAATGACACATTTTGTTAACAAACCATCTTTGAAATGCTAAAAGGGCTATCAAGGTAACTGTCCCAGAAACATTTGTACATATTTATCAGAGCATTCCATTATCACATATTGGCAGTCATGTATACCTGTGAAATGCCTTGATAAACATACCCATAGCATCAGCACACATCTAACTATTACATACAGATAAAAGTGTAAAAACCTTTGATTCAGATTTTTATTAATTACATTCCAGCATATGCAGTATATAGCTGACAAAATGTAAGCACACTTTCTGAAATTCAGAAATCCTTTGTGCAGATACATCCCAAATGCATATGTTCAATCTACTCCACATAAACAAGTCTCCTCACCATCAGTTTGCCTAGCTATATGATTGCTTTTTTATATGGTATTAATTCATGGTGAAGATGCAAATGAGGTGTGAACAGATTAAAATTGCTGAATCACAAATATTTGGCTCTGTGTAGCTGTTGTAAATATAGTGCAGACACTCCCTCAGTGTTTGTTTTTAATGGATTGCAACTGTCATTGATTACTGGTTGGGAGAAGGAAAACACAACAGCACTGCAGGCTGCCTTATATCCAGTAGGTGTGTCAGGTTAGATCTAGAAAGTGTTAGATGTAAGGTTGGAAATGTAAGTAAACAGCACACAATTCGCATATGTTCAGTAACATCCAACCTACCTTTCATTTGTTGGCAACTTCATATGATATTATTCCCAGTTAATATCCTCAGACATTTTAAGGTCAATGATATAGAATGGCTTACACACTTCATGTCTTAGATTACTGGTCAGATAACTGAAGAACGACCAACAAACACAGAAAGGTAACACAGTGTTGTATATTTGCAAGAAATAATCATAGTTGTGTGACCACTAAGTGCACCACATCTAAATATAATAAATATAATAATAACAGTTTATGGTTTCATATTACTGTAGATGATGTTGCAGTTGGTTGTGTGCAGAGTGATTTCAGTTTCTTGCTGCAAAGCTGTGTGGCAAAGAGGGATAAGGCAGCCATCCTGTGTTCTGAAGGTTCACTGGAGAGAGAGAGAGAGAGAGAGAGAGAGAGAGACAGAGAGAGTTCAAATCCAGATCTCTGTAGACATATCTCATGTGAACCATCATTTTCCAGTGTCAGTCATAGATTGATTTTTCTCATTTCAACTACTTGTCCTTTTTTGTCTTTTTTCCCTTTTCTGTCTTTTTTTATTTTATTTATTTATTTTTTTGTGGGCCAATGTTTGTGCAATATGGCACTTAGAGCAATCACAGGAACAGAGAAAATGAATGGTGGGTTTGGATGTGCTTATTTTGTTTGCACAAAGTGCAGCAGTGCACAAGCTAGACAACAGGACCACCCAGGAAGCAGACAGGACACAGACAGACAAAAATAGAAACCGGATACATTCAATTAATTCTATTGGCATCGTGCAAACTCACTGAAGTGGTATTGCATGACAGTTAACAGAGAGACCTTAACAATGTTTAGTAAATTAGAGAATGTCATGTAACTAGTCCTGTGGCAGCAGGTGTAAGTGTAGGGCTGGAGTACAGATGGCCCTGGGTTCTAGTATAGGGTGTGCAATCTTATTTTTTTTTTACTATTATGACATTGCAGGTTATAGCAATGAACTGAAACATAGACAACTGTTATTTCACCTTTCTTGTGGCAAGAGGTGTAAGTGCAGGACTGCCATACACACAGTCCTGGGTTCTAATACAGGATACTCCATACATGTATCCTGTTTTTCCACTTCCCATTATATTCACTCTCACTTATAAGAGTTTAGATAGTGCAGCTGATATTAATTATTTTTATAAGGGATGAGAGACTATTATTGTGTTATAAGATGTATGACTGAGGGTATACTGTGTACTATGTTTCTGTATGTAGAATTCTGCTATCTGGACTTGCATGGCCTTCACAGCTGCTTCTATAGCCAATAAACTTGTCATGTCACAAACATACATGTGTAACATACATACTGTTACCTGTATTTATGTATGATTCCTGATTGTTCAAATCATACATAAAATCCAATATCACTTCCTTGCCAGCTATAGGTACCCATCTATGATCCAGGAAACCAGACCATGTGTTTAAACTTATTAGGAACACTAGCCATCTGACTCAATACCATATACATGGGTGACTTTAATTACCCCATCATTAACTGTGAATCCTATATGACCCCAAACATACAGGCACAGAGATTCCTGGATTTTGTAAGACACAAACCTCCTGAATACACCAACCCGGGGTGCAGCCATACTGGATCTGGTTCTCACTAATATGAGAGAATGCTGCACATCCCCTACTGTAATGTCTTCCCTTGTAAGGTCAGACCACAAAATGGTCTCCTTTGAAGTAAAAATAAAACCTGGACCTCCAGCTAAAGCTAGAATATGCAGGAACTACTCTAAGGCTAACCTCTTACTATTAAATGATAACCTGGCAAAAATTCAAGCCCCCCCATAAACCTGAGAACATTGTTGCTTATGCAGAACTGTTCACAGAAACCATGTACAAGCATGTTAATAGCTGCATATAGACAGCTGTACCCACCGGGAAGAAGTACAGAACTAACTTATAGAACAAGCCACCCTGGTAGAATCACAAAATCAGTAGGCTGTATAACAGAAGGAAGAAAATCATAGCAAAAATTATTAAGTGCAGCACCCAGCAGGATAAAAGCACTCTCATCAAACTAAACAAACAGAAAGCCTATCAAAACCAAATTTGAGGTAAGTCTAGCCTTCCAGGCCAAGGACGACCACAAGGCATTCTTTAGATATGTCTGCAACCTCAAAGGCAGTACACAATTGTGTGCAGAGCTCTTTGTAAATAGACCCACCTATACTGAGCCAGAAGATATAGCAAACATACTGGCCAATAAATTTAGCTTCAACTTTACCTATCTTTCCTGCTCAACCTTCCGTTTGGAAATACCATCAACTAAGTATAACTCCCTTTGCTATCAGTGGGGAAAAGGTCCTCAATGCTCTCTCTAAGGCCAAGCACACTTCATCAATGGGCCCAGACAATATCCTAAGATGCCTTCTAAATAGAAACATGACCTGTCATGGCCTCTGGAATTGCTATTTATCTATAGCTTCCAAACAGGCTTTGTGCCTCATGAATGGAGAAAGGCAACAGTCATCCCCCTGCACAAAGGTGGGCCATCTACAGACCATGGAAACTACAGACCCATAAGTCTCACTAGTCTTATATGTAAATCCATGGAAAGAATTATCATGGAAATGATCAATAGTGATATAGTAAACCTCCAGACACTGGACCCAACTCAGTTTGGTTTTGTCAAGGGCAGATCATGCCTACTCAACCTGGTGGACTTCTTTGAGAAGGTCACCAAAGGAATGGATAAGGGAAAAAGGGTTCACACTGCCTACCTTGACCAGACCAAGGCATTGGACACAATAACCCACTTGGGCATTGTTGAAAACTCAAAAGGTTAGGTACAAACTTGTATGTCACCTGGTGGATAGCCAATATGCTCACAGACAGGACCCAGAAAGTTAGAACTGGGGAGTCTACTTCTACAAACAGGCCAGCCACAAGTGGAGACCCTCAGGGATCAGTCCTTGAACCGCTCCTTTTTTTGGCATTTACTTCTCTGAAGTCAAGGCCAATGTCAGTGGCCTCTGGCTGACTAAATTTGCAGATGACTACAAATTAGGAGCTGTCATTGAATCCCAGACTGACACAAATGTTCTCCAGGATGAGCTGGCACAGGCAAAAACAGGTGTCAAAGCCATGGACTAAAACTAAATGTCAAGAAATGCATAATAGTATCCTTCAGGAAGTCATCCACCCATGGTAACTATCATATTGGCAACACACCCTTTAGAGTTGACCCAGTACTCAGGGATTTAGGGACACACATAGGTAGTAATCTAGCTTTGACTATCATATATCTACAGTAGTGATAAAATCCTTCTATGGTGCGCAACTTATAAACAATGGTATGGCATCTAAGTCCAAACAAAGTCATTGATCCACTGTATTCGGCATTCATCAGACCTATCATTGAGTACAATGCCCCCTTTGGTATGTTCCTAACCAGACATATCCAACAATTAGAATATCCACAGACGTTCCTCACTAAAAGAATACAGGGCTTAAGTAAAATGCTCTATGAAGACTGCCTCAAGGCTCTATCCCTGTATTCTGACTCCTACAGGCTTTTGAGGGGAGATCTATGCCTGACATACAGGGTATTGTCAGACCCCACTCTGATGAACCTCCTGCATATCTGCAAAACAAACAGCACCAGAATTACCTATTCTAAAGACTTAAACCTTGCCTGTGATATAAATAGCACCTGCTGGAGAGACAGGTATGTATCACAGAGACTACCCCATCTATGGAACAGGGTCCCCATCCATGTGAAGCAAAGTTCCTCCCTAAAACAATTCAAGTGCAACTTGAACAATTGGATGCAAAACTGGAAAGTCATCCCTGGTTTGGCACCTATGTCTCTGATGTAAACAGATAACCTGTAAATGGTTCATCGCCCAGGCCTATGCTTACACTTATCAAGGGTATCAGAACTCGTCAGAGATATGGGATGCATGGCTAGGTTTAAAAAGGCCCTTGTGGTTGTTACCTTAGTAAACACCTATGAACCTATGAACAAATTAGTCCAACCACTGATCCAGGTAATTACAGGCCCATAAGTCTTACTAGCCTCATATGTAAAGCTATGGAAAGAATCATCATAGACATGATAAATGAGTTCATAGGTAACCTGCAAACTCTGGACCCATCAGAGGTCGGCTGTATTAAAGGAAAGTCATGCCTATTAAATATGGTGGACTTTTTTGAGAGGGACACCAAAGAATTGGATGAAGGTAATACTGTGCACACAGTGTACCTCGACCTGGGAAAGTCTTTTGATACAATACCCCACTCAGGCATTATAGACGAGCAAACTAATTTATGGATAAACCCTTGTATCACTCACTGGATAGCCAACTGGCTCTCTGATGTGGCCCAGGTGTTCAAAACAGGTGAGGCCACCTCCACTAAGAGGCCAGTGACTAGCGGAGTCCATCAGGGCTTGGTACTGGGCCTGATCCTTTTTGGCATCTATTTCTCTGAATGGAAGAAAATACTGAAGGTTTATGGCTGACTATGTTTGTAGATGATTACAAGCTGAGAGTTATCACTGACTTCCCTGCAGACACTAGCATTCATCAAGAAGGTCTATCTCTGACAAGCAACTGCTGCCAAAGTCACAGTCTTAAACTCAATGGTAAGAAATGCATAACTGTGCACTTTGAAAACTCATCCGTTCCAGCTAATTACCATGTCGATCCAGTGATCAGGGATCTGGGTACTCATATAGACAGTAGCCTAACCTTTGACCACCATGTGGCCACAATGGTAAGGAAATCCTTTTATGTTACACAACTTATAGCAAGGGCATGGCATCTAGATCCAAGGAGGTTAATATCCACTCTACTCCACCCATATCAGACCAATCATAGAGTACAAGGCTCCCTTTAATATGTACCTGACCAGGCATAAGCAGCAACTAGAGCAACTTCAGAGGTTCCTTACAAAAAGAATTCAAGGTGTAACAAACCTGCCTTATGCAGAGCACCTTAAAGCCCATTCTTTCTACGCAGTCTCCTATAGATTGTTGAGGGCTGATCTATGCCTGGCTTCCAAGGCATCCACAAACTCCACACTTATGAATCAACTAGTTCTTTGTAAGTCAAAGAATACCAAAAATATAAGGTCTAGGAACTGGAATTTTGTCTGTGACTTAAACAGAACATGCTGGAGGGACAGATATGTATCCCAGAGCCTGCCCCTCTTATGGAACAGGCTTCCCTTTCATGTGGATCTGAGTTTGTGTATTACCCAGTTTAAGCACAACCTAGAACAGTGGATCGGGATAGGAAATTTACACCAGGACTCGGCCTTAATGTCCTATTTGGATACAGGACATCATTATACTTGCAGGAAAACTTGGCTAGGCTTGGAAAGCACCCCCCCCCCCCCAGATCATTAGCCTAATAACAATCTATGAATCTATAAGAATTTCTTGTGGGAGATGGCATCAAAGGCTTTTGATAAGTCTAGGAAAATGGTGGACACCAGGCTTCCAGCATTTCTATGGGTGTTGACAGTGTCAGCAAAATTCAGCAAAGTAGTTGCTGTACTGTGATGAGGATGGAAGCTGTGTTAGTGTGAACACAGAAGCTGATTATCTATCAAATAGTTGAGGAGCTCAGTACAAATACATTTTTGTAATATTTTTGATAGGGGAGATAAAATGGCAGTTGGTCTATAATTTGAAACATCTGTATTAAATTCACCCGTGTGCAGTGGAGTAGTGAATGATTTTTTGATAGTGAGAGGACTTCATTTTCAGATATGGATTGATTTATCAGAATGGAAACTGCACATGCATAGGCCTCAGCTTCTGTTTTAAGATATTTACCAAGTAGATTGTCGGGGCAGTTTTAGTAGGCTGTAACTTTTTTGATGCTATCTGTGGGAACTGGTTAAAAGGAGAAATGTTGAAGGAGGTTATTTGATTGAGCAGAGACATCAAGAGCTTGATTAGTCACCTGGTTGGTTAATAACTGTAAGGTCTGTATAAAGTGAGTATTGAATTGGTGGGCTATGGGGGTCTATATTATATCTTCGAAGAGTCAGTTCAGCAAACAACATTTACATCAAAATGCCGTTCAGCAAACTGTTCATAGTGAGATCATGGTACAGTAAAGATCAAAAAGTTTGCTCTTTCCTCACTGTCGTGCGATCTTGGAGCTGGTATATATAATTAGTGGGTGGGGGTGGGGGGTGCAGCCCCCCACAAGAGCAAGTTCGTTGAACAGCATTTCGATGCAACATGCCATTCGCTGAACTGACTCTTCAGGATATGATATACACCTGGGCTATGGTATTCATTTTGTTTCTGTGTGTTTGGTCTTGGCTGTTAACAGCTTATTGACTGAGGCCCAGAACAGTTTGGGATTATTAGTGTGTATGTTTTGATTGGTTGAGTAATAGGTTTTCTTATCATTGGCGATAAGTTATTTTGTTAGGTTTCTTAGCTGGCTATATGCTTGCAAAACTGGGGTCATTTTATTTTTGTACAGACCTTATATGTTTTGTCTTTTTGTTTTCTGAGTTGTTTAGTTGCTAAGGATAGCTTGGGAGCAGGGTTCGCTTTGACTCTATTTATTGTGGTGGGGCTAGTGTGCTTAGAACATTTGGAAATATTTTACTCAACTCAGAGACAGTATCATCTATGGAAAGGGTCTTTAGTGAGTCCCAGTTAAGGAGATGTAGTATTGTAACATAGGTGTTTTCATAAAAAATAGTAAGTTTTCTTACCAGGTTATAATGATGTGTTTTGGGGCTGTTACTTAGTTTGATATCTTTTGGTATAGGTTGGCAAGTAATCATGTATGCTGTCTGACAGAGCTCCATGGGATGATATGTTATATGGAGAGAAAGTTAGGATCCAAATGGGAGTTGAATGTCTAGCTGAGGCTTTGTTATATCTAATCAGTATGGTTAGAAGTTGGATGAATTTGTATAAATGTATACTATTGGTTGGATTTTGAGATCATATGGTTTGCCAATCAATGTTAACATCACCAAATATTATGGCTTCACTAGGGATTTTTGAGGAAGCCCAGCAGAGAATATTTTCCAGTGTTTTAGTATTGCTACCTGGGGGTATGTATATACCCATGATTGTGCTTGTCTTGTTTGTGTTTAATTTTAGCATGGTTAACAAGATTTTTGAGTCTGAAAAAGTTGGAAAGATGTGAGGAAAAAGGGAAATATACAGTGTTTTTATACAAATAGTAAAATTATGTTTACTTAATGAAAAAAATCTAATGTAATGCCTAGATATTTAAAAATATTACTGTGTTAGACAGTAGAGTTGTTGGTGAACAAGGAATGAGTAGTGTCGGGCTGGATTTTAAGACAGCCAGAGCTGCCAAAGTCCATGTACATTGCTTTGGTGGGGTTGAGGAAAAGTTGATGGATGGATAGAATTTTGTGCATGTACTTAATGGCGAGCTTTATTAACTGACGTGGTTATGTGCTTTGAAAGTATTATATATTGAGGACTCTAGCTTGGCTGGGTCTTGTTTGCAGTTTTTACTGAATGGTTTGTCTGTGTGACCCCTTTGTCCCTTGGCTTGGATGTTGCTTGTAATATTTTGCAGGTATGCTAATTCATCCATCCACAACTCCTTTTTCCCATTTTTTGCACATGGGGTTTCAGTGTCACTTCAACAGTGACAATCGTCTAGAGCCAAGGTTTACACCACCGCGTGGCTAGTCTTGCTGAGGTAATTCTTACACACCACACACTTGCACACACGCTACCATTTATTGCCAATTTAGAGTGTCCAAACCACCCACTGCATGTCTTTGAATGTGGAAGGAAATCAAAGCACATGCAGAAAACCCACATTAGCACAGGGAGGACATGCCGACTCCACACAGAAGGCACCCCCCCAAGGATAAGACTGAGGAAACTCTTGCTGTGAAGCACCAACACTATCCGGTCAGCCTCTGTGCTGCCTAGACACCCTAATATTTATACATATCATGTTTGATTTTATGATGTGTGTTTTTAAAATCTAGCCAAGCAACGACTTATCCTGTACTGATAAGATCATAAAACGGCTGAAAGATGGCATATTACAACTGGATGGTAGCTTTACTGCCCTGAATATAACCATAAAAACTTAATAAGTAAAAAGTCATGGACATTCAGAAGCCATGTAGCCTGGTAAGTCCTTAATAGATCATTAACATATATTCCACGGGCCTCCACTACAGGAGATTTAATGCATTATTCAGTGATGACTCTAGCTTGTCTGGGTCTTTATTGCAGTTTTTACTGACTGTTTTTTGTGTGTGACCTTTTTACCCATTTGTTTCTATGCTAGATTTGAATATTATCATGTCATCGCCATATATAAGAATATCCAGTGTTTAGAAAAGTGTATCTGTTTTCCCTTTTTCTGAAATATGTTTACTTAAAGCATTGGTTGTAACGCATCTTCATATTTCAGAAGTGTGTTCAATTATACGATCTTTAAGCTTACGTGTGTTTTTGCCTACATAAAATGCAAGAACCATGAATTTAACTTCAGGGTGATACAAATTGTTTCAAAGAGTATAACAGGTGGAGACCTGAATAATAAATTAGAGGTCTCTAAATATAATTGGATTACACAGCTTCTAGCTGACTCTGAACCAGGAATTAATGCAAACGTTAGTATATAACCTATATTGAAAAGGAAACAGGATATTTTACGCTAGTGGTTTATTAATATTCTGTATGCAGTTTAAATGTATTTTTCACGTGCATTTCCCTGCATGTAATTTTAAATGTTTTTATTTTTCATTTCTGTTTATATGTACTTGTTTGCACATTTTAAAAGCATTTATCTTTGCTTGTGATAAGTGTGCTAGCTCTTTAAGAATTTTCTTTGCTGTGTCATGTGATCTTGTTAATTAACTATATATTGAACTCATTGTGCTAAATGCAGTCTTTTGTGAACACACTGAAAAAGGGTAGCTATACCTGAAAACGTTGTGAATATTGTGGAATATTAAACGTTTCTACTTCACTGTGTGTTTCCAGTGTCTGTATACATCTGTAGGAAAAGGATCTAGAACAAAAAAAGAATAGGATCAGGAGGATCCAAAACAGGTTTTAGACAACACCAGAACAATATTTAGCAACTGGATAAAAAGGGAAATGGGAAGGTGGAGCCAAAATGTAAGAAGAATGCAAGGCATGGTATTAAGAGGGTGGAATCAGGTAACAAATCCTCAAAAATATATTAACATCAAATTATATGTGGTACTGGGGCCTGTAAAGCAGGATGGTGCTTACTGACTAATGTGTTCTCTGACTGCCTCATAACATGTTAGGTCACTACAGTTCAGAAATGTCTGCGGACATCCCCAGTCTGGAGGGGCAAGCTGGGCCAGAAGTAGATGTAGACACAGACATAACTGATGATTAGAGCACAATTGTGCCCAAAAGCAAGATTAAAAACATACAAACCTACAACATTACCTATGGAGAACTATTCATAAAAAGCTCAAATTGCTTTTCCTTTAAGTTTTAAATGTTCTTATATAATTTCTAAATACATTGCATCAGACAAGTGCTCCAGTATCATATAAGCATAGATACTAAAGTCCATAATCATAATGTGCCCACACTTGTCAGCAGGTTTTATAATAGTAACATCTATAGACAGACTGAGAAAAGCAGCATTTTACTCCCTACTGTGAGTTTTTCCTTCCCTTTTCTTGCATCCAAAACCTTCCTGAATGGAGGAAGTTACAGACTCTTGAAATCTTGATATGCATGAACAGACAAGGGTCAGACAAGTCAAAGCAAATCTCAACCTTATAATAAGTAATATTAGATATGAGCTTAACAACAATAAGCTACATTAATTTTCTAAGTATACAGACAGAGGTCAGTGGTACAGTTATTATGTATATTAAGAATAAACGTGAGTCAAATAGCTAGGGCATGAATTTTGACCTGTGGCTAGAGACATTAGAATTACATTGTACTTTACTGCCACTTACAATCCTCAAAGATGAGATAGATTCATATAGATACTATAGGAAGATATTTAGGTTTAATTATCAGGATACTTGTAATGACTCTCTCTCTCTCTCTCTCTCTCTATATATATATATATATATATATATAGAGAGAGAGAGAGAGTGTCAGAAGCAGTTTTCATACAGGAACAGGTTAAATATATGACAGAGAAAGCGGGAGCACTTCTGTTTAGTCTTTATATACCCCCAGTGCATCATCCTTCTGTCTGGGCCCCTCAGTGCACATGCACATACATGCAAGATGCATACACAGACAGACAAATATCCACAGAAATATCCACAACATACACATACGCACACACACACACACACACACACACACACACACACACACACACACACACACACACACACACACACACACACACACACACACACACACACACACACACACACACACACAAAGCCTAGATTAAAGTCTGCAAAATATATGTGGATTTTGGCAGGAGTCAAACTGTGTCCACAGCATCTCTGTATATATCTAAACTCTCTGGAATGCATTCTTTGTTGTCTTATGATCTTGTTAAAAAAAAGCATCTGCTTTGATTTGCATGTCTAGTGTAACTACAAGACATTTCTGTCACTCATCACAAACCATGTGTTAATCTATCAACTCCAGAGTGCAGTGAGATAAAGCCCCA
Source organism: Protopterus annectens (assembly GCF_019279795.1). Lineage (NCBI taxonomy): Eukaryota > Metazoa > Chordata > Ceratodontiformes > Protopteridae > Protopterus > Protopterus annectens. The sequence continues at coordinate 1,258,736,095 of NC_056726.1, forward strand.
ACAGTGGACCAGACAATCTGGAATTAAGTAACAGCTAGGTACTGCAAGAGTTAACTTGAAATGTTGGTAGAGCAGAGTTAGTACTGGCTTACCTGTCTTGGAGGTACCAAGGTTTTTGACTTACCACACTGATGATCTTAGCAGAGTTTAAAAGAATGCACTGGGAAGCAGATGTTCAAGCTACAGACTTTATTGTGAAACAATATCTTGCATTGTAGCTATCGTGGGTAATGTGTGACTGTGTACTTGTGTGTGTACATATATATATATATATATATATATATATATATATATATATATATATATATATATATATATATATATATATATATATATATATATATAGATCTTCTAAATACCCTAATTTCAGAATTCTGAAGACCAAAGCACCGAGACAAGAATGCCAAAATCTCAAAATACTGAAACTTTAAAAAACACAGATGCCCATAATACTGAATACAAATGTGCAAACCTTGCATACAACCCCCTACACCATATGCTTCCAAAGGGTTCCTATCACATAGTTGGACTTGTACAAGTATGAACTTTATATGGTCGAGACTATAAGTTCCAAAGTGTACACGTTTCAGCGTTCCAAGTGAAATCTCCATAAAGGGAGGTTTCCATTCTGTTGAATGAGGTGCGATCTTGAAGTTGGTATATTTAAGTATTAGGGGGTGGGGGGTGCAGGGGGGCTTGCCCCCCTGCTTACAACAGTTTATTTTGTTTTTCCTTCTTTTTCTTTTTTTATGCATAGTCGAAGTTTTGTAACTTCAAATGGAATGGTTCGTACATTTCGTGTTCAAAGTTATAAAACTTTGACTATGTGATATAGACCCACTTCCAAAAACTAAAAAGAACTCTGTACAAAAATTAAATAACTACTAACTTACCTTCCCTCTGCAAATTTGCTATCTAAAACTCCCCGATTTGGTGGCCTGCACCCCCCTAACTATATATAACAATTCCGGGATCGCACTACAGTGGGGAAAAAGGCATATGCCTTTTTTCTTCCTTGTAGAACTGTACACACTTCCACTACTGCCGGGAGAATCCAAAACGTCTGCTATATTTGGTCACATCTCATCTACAAACACTAAATAAGGACTTCTTATGGTAATATCAGTATTCTGAAATCAGCACTTTAAATTTCAGTGTTATCACACTCGATATTCTAAACTTTCAATACTTTGAGCGTTGGTATTTTAAAGTTTCAGTAGTGTCAGATTTCGGCATTCCTGTCTTGGTATTTTGGTCTTCTGGATTCTGAAATTACGGTATTTAGAAGTAGATCCCTATATCTATAGCTATTTCTATATCTATATCAATATCTATATCTATCTAGCTATGTATAAATATTTATACATATATATATATATATATATATATATATATATATATATAGATACACATACACATATACACACACACACACACACACACACACACACACACACACACACACACACACACACACACACACACACACATACTTCAGCAAGTGCCCTGTACTTTTACAGAGAGCTGATGCATAGCAGATGTGGAGAAAAACAACCAAATAACCGCATCATGTCGGCATGCTATTCCTTTTCTCTAATGTCACTTGTTCAGACTATCACAGTGACAAATGGTCTGATTAGCTAAATATTCCACTAGTTATGTCAGCATGAGTTTGGTAAACTGAGTTCTCTTCATGAACTTTCAATTGTGGAAAGGTTTCTTGTTACATCAATAGAAGGTGGGAGAAGAGACCAAGTATAAAAGAAGGTGCGTGTATCTCAGAATTGTAGTAATTACTTAGAGCAGTTATAACTTCTTATTGATAACTGGGGGGCAGTGCCCACAAGGGAAACATGCTTCACAAAATTAGTGTGATTACCCTGCCAGTGGATACTACAGTATGAGAGGTGTGTGTGTGTGTGTGTGCGTGCCTGCATGTGTGTGTGTGTGTGTATGTGTGCACATGCGTGCATATGCATGTGCATGCATGTGTGTGTGCATGTGTGTGTGTGTGTGTGTGTGTGTGTGTGTGTGTGCATGTGTGTGTGTGTGTGTGTGTGTGTGTGTGTGTGTGTGTGTGTATGTGTGTGTGTGTGTGTGTGTGTGTGTGTGTGTGTGTGTGTGTGTGTGTGTGTGTGTGTGTGTGTGTGTGTGTGTGTGTGTGTGTGTGTGTGTGTGGGTGTCTGTGTGTGTGTGTGTGTGTGTGTGTGTGTGTGTGTGTGTGTGTGTGTGTGTGTGTGTGTGCGCGTGTGTGTGTTTGTCTGCCAGGGTGGTTACAGTAACAGGGTTTGTTTGAGAAATGTAAGGTACGTTCATAGGTTTATAGGTTGGTACTAGGCTATCGGCCCTAGGGCCTATAAAAGCCTATCCATAACAATTCCCTGGATATTTCTTCCCACAATATTTACTTCCCTGGACCCCTGTCTAGCAGGGTGAATGACATGATCCCCTGGATGAATTTCCTATCTCCCATCCAATCATCAAGGTTCCTTTTGAAGAAGGCCAAGGAGGCGCTCTGCTTGACATGTATGGGCAGTCTATTCCAGAGTATGGGGAGTCTCTAGGTCAGGAACCTATCCCTCCAGCATGTTTTGTTCATTGTGATGACAAGGTTTAGATCCCTGGAGAGTGTGGCTCTGAGGGATTGGGATTTCTTTAAGTGCAGCATGTCCAACAGCTCAGGATTTGACATGGCCTATTATGTTAAGCAAAGATCACCTCTGAGTAGACGATATGCCACAGAGTATAGCTGGAGTTTTTTTAGATGGTCAGCATATGACATCTGCTTCAGGCCTGTGATTCTTTTAGTGAGGTATTTCTGCGGCCTTTCCAGCTGTTGCAGATGTCTTGTGAGGTACATACCAAATGGGATGTTAGACTCTATAATGGGTCTAATGAGGGATGAATACAGTGGGACAATGACCTCCTTTTTTCTGGGTGAAAAGCCCTTAGTGATGAGGTGTGCCACATAGAAGGATTTGCTGACTGTTCTGGCGATGTAGTTATCAAAGGTGAGACCACTGTCCACCTGTGTCCCTAAGTCTCTCATCATACTTTCATCGTTTAGTGTACTGCCACCTATATGGTAATTCATAGGTACATGGTTTTTCCAAAGGGGATAACTATACATTTCTTGGCATTAAGCTTGAGCCCATGGCTCTGGCACCAAGCATCTGTTTCTGTAAGGCCCTTTTGTAGAATATCCACATCATTTGGGGATTCAGTAATGGCTCCCAGTTTGCAGTCATCTGCGAACTTTGTTAGCCAGAGTCCCTTAGTGTTGGCCTGTACTTCAGAGAAGCAGATGCCAAACAAAAGCGGTCCCAGGACTGAACCCTGAGGTACTCCAGTTGTCACTTGTCTGGAGCTGGATTTGGGGTCGGCTACTTTTACAGTCTGGGTTCTGTCAGTAAGTCAGTTGGCAACCCATCGAGTGACATTGGGATTTATACCCAGCTTGTTAAAGTTATCTATGATTCCAGAGTGGGGGGTGGTGTTGAAGGCCTTGGCAAGGTTCAGATAGGCTGTGTGGACCGCTTTACCCTCATTCACAGCTCTGGAGACTGATTTGAAGAAGTCAATCAGGTTCAGGAGACAAGATCGGCCCTTCACAAACCCAAACTGGGTGGGGTCCACTGTTTGAAGGTTGCCAATGTCTTTGTTTATAAGTTCCATGATAATGCGTTCCATGACCTTGCAGATCAGGGTCTATATTAGAACACCGAACATTTGAAATGTCTGGTGTTCTAATATTGACCCATTTTCATATATTGAAGTAACAGGAAACCGAATTCTTTCCTAGGGAAAGAATTTGGTTGTCCGTTTCTGTTGCTTCGGTATTTTCAGCACTCTGGTAGAAAGTTATGGGTCGGGTTCAGGTAAGTGTGCGATTGTGTGGACGTGTGGGTTAGGGCGGGTTAGGTGAGTTAGGGTTAGGGCGTGGGTCAGGTAAGTGTGCCATTGTGTGGATGTGTGGGTTAGGGCGGGTTAGGTGAGTTAGGGTTAGAGCGCGGGTGAGGTGACTGTGCGATAGTGACGGACCTTAGGGTTAGGGTTCAGGTTAAGGTAAGTGGATAATTAGTGGTGTTTGTATAGTTTAGTGTAGGGTTAGGTGTTAGAGTTTAGGTGTATGTGTATGGATTGCTGTTTGTTTGGTGTGCTTGTGTTGTGTGTATGTGTTTTGGAACAGCGAATATTTTCCCTAGGAAAAAATTTGCTGTTCCGAATGTTCGATGTTTTTTTTTTGATTGCTAGGGTTCAATATTAGAACACTCGACATTTTAAATGTTCGGTGTTCTAATATAGACCCACAGATCAGGCTCATCAGACTGATGGGACAGTAGTTCCCAGGATCCAAGCTGGATTCCCCCTTGTGGAGTGGGATAACTGTAGCTGTGCACCACTCAGTGGGCACGAAGCCTGAGGTGAGGCTATGATTAAACATGACACTTGGGTGAGGTGCCAGTTCATTTTGTAGTTCATGTAGTACACAGCCCGGGATGTCATCTGGTCCCATGGATGCTGTATTCTTAGCTATGGAGAGTGTGTTTTCTACCTGTGTGGCCGTGATTACCAGAATTTGGCAATCTTTTGGTATTGAGATGGGCCCTTTAGGGGGTGAGAGGGGGATGAAGTTGGCATTAAATCGATCTGCCAGGATACTGGCAATATCCTTGGGATCAGTATATGTAATGCCATTCTGCTGTAGCTCAGAGCAAATCTGAGCATTGCCATTTAGATTCTTGACATAACTATAGAATGCTTTGTGGTTGTCTTTGGAATCTTTGGCAATTTTATTTTCGTAACTAGCTTTTGAGGATTTTATGAGGGATCTCAGCTTCTTACTGAGGCTGGTAAGGGAGTTTTTTTACATCCTGGGATTTTCCTCTTTTCTGCAACAGTTTCTTCCTTCTGTCGTATAGTTTGTTAATGGCAGGGGACCACCAGATTGGCAGGTGTGTGTTTGTGTGTGTATGTGTGCGTGTGTCTGTGCATGTGTGCGTGTGTGTGTTTTTGCCTGCGTGTCTGTGTGTGTGTGCATGCATGCATGCATGTGTGTGTGTGCGTGTGTGTGTATGTGTGTGTGTGCATGTGTGTGTGTGCGTGTGTGTGTGTGTGTGTGTGTGTGTGTGTGTCTGTGTGTGTGTGTGTGTGTGTGTGTGTGTGTGTGTGTGTGTGTGTGTGTGTGTGTGTGTGTGCGTGTGTGTGTGTGTGTGTGTGTGTGTGTGTGTGTGTGTGTGCGTGTGCGTGTGCGTGTGCGTGTGCGTGTGTGTGTGTGCATATACATATTCTCATGCACATGTGCATGACTTTGTCATGTGTATGTGTGCTTCTGTCTATAGAGAAGGGTGTGGCATGATGTTTATATGCATGCAGGTTTTTGTCCTGTACCTTCAAATATAGAGATTTTTTTAAATTCTTTATAATACTTCTCATACAGAATTCCTCTAGAAAGTTGATTTCAACAAGCACCTGTGAAGGTAAGGTTGCAGGATTTTGCAAAACATTGTCACAAAAATGTAAATATCCCGTCTCAGCCCATCATTTTCTATCTTTCTTTAGACTTGCTACATTTAGCTCTTTAATTTCTATTGTCATTTTACAGTCTGTCACTATTTATTAGGAGATCACACATAATTAGGATTAATTTGGATGTCCTGTGCCACGTTAGTCTACTGACTCGTGTTACAATTTTGACTTTCGCAAAGAGCTCAGAACTAATTCTGCCTTGTGAAATATACTATATATACCTCTTAAAGCATGAAATCTCGATAGAACCAAAAATAATGGGTAGCAAAGGCCCCAAATCAGGAATAGACTTTAATTATTTCTCTCATACAGTTAGAAAGTAGGTAGAAAGACAGGTTTTGCATTAGCATGCATTTTCTGAGGGCTGTGTCTGAAACTGAACTGTTCGTCATTATTTTGTGACTTCATTCCTCACTGATTTTCCAGAAAACTGTACATTTTGTGAGGAACAGATTAAAAATATGTGGCAAAAATATGGACATTCTGCAAAAATATGGACAATTGAGGGGTATTATGTACTATGCAACAATATATGTTGTGGACATTACATTTCTGTACAAAATAGTTCATTAGCACCATACACGTGAAATTTATACCTATAATACTCAAGGAATATTATTTCTACTTTCAAATACTTTGTAAATACACAAATTACCACAATAGCTTTCTGACCTGAATTGCCTTCTCTTTTATAAAGAAAGTCCCCTGTATATGAATAGAGAATATTCAAAATAAAATCATTAGCAGACTGCAGTGCAAGGTAATGTTTTACCTGCTACACACCATCAAAATCAATTTTACTGAGTGAGATAATATCAAAATGCAAACCTGGTCTGTTGGGAGAATCATATTTCTTTTTGGTTACACTTGCCATGTTACACTGTCAATAGTACAGTATTTGGAACAGCCTTGTGCAGACTGGACATATGCAAAATCCATACACTGCATGAGCTTGCAATGTGGATTAAGCAGTAAGGAGAAAGAAATGGAAATCCTATGAGATGTAACACTGCAGTGTACAATTGCACATAATATGTGGAGGTATAACTGGGAAACTTCCATTTCTATGAAGTCTAGAAAGATCAGCTGCACAAATAAAACAGATATGTTGAGATTGCAAAGATACAAAAATGAAGAAGCACAAATCTTGTGAAACAAACAGAGGCAGTGATGGAGAAAATATATCAACTTTTAAGAAAACCAAGTAATTAGATAAATGAATGTGCTGCGTATGTGCAGGTAATATCTAAGCAGTTATAATTTCAGTTTAGAACAATGAAATGTTTTGGCAAGTAGCTATATTAAATACCTATCCAAATGAAAATGTCTGGCTAAGTTATTATTTACAGAAACTGCAGTCAATAATATTTTGTTATGCATCAATGATTGTATTACATTCAGATCATGATATAAATAAATGCAATGACATACTGAGAATAGAGACACTAGAAGGGAAGAACGAACCACGAGGAATGTGTATAAATTACAGGCAGAACGTGGGTGATAAGAGTGTGGCAAGGATAAAGGTACTTCAAAAAAATGATGGAGAGAAATGAAAATGGTGCGATAGAATATAGAAAGGGAAAAAAAGGATGTGAAATGGAAGAGAATCATAGCACAAAGAGATAATTAGATACCAGTCACAGAAACAGACCAGAAAAGAAATTACAGGCTGATTTGGTTAATCATTCAGTGGCTGCTGGCAGGATTTGAACACTATCAAGTTCAGTATGACCTCTTGAAGGATGAGGACCTAACGCCAAACAATTGAACACATTTTATAAGCCAATACTGCTCACAAATTAAAAGAAAACCATAAGCTGTGTGTAACTACAGGAAGAAGTCAAACTAATTTATGAAATGGTACCCACTCATATGTATGACATAACAGCAATTTGCAAAGCGAGACTGATGATTTATAGGCTTACTTCTATCATTCTAAGGCATACAATACGTAGATGATAAAGGCTTGACATATCTATATATTTAAACCATAAATCTATTTCTGATATATCAAAGATGTCCTTCATTTGTCTTGAAGGCAAAAAGAAAGCCAAGGCTGAACTTAATGTGTAAAGTGAACAGCGAGACAATCAGTATCCATTTCATCACCTATATACAAATGTGAGCAATAGAAATACAACATCTCTGTTATTTTGCATTATACAAACATTACGACCATAAAACATCAGCCATCCAATTCAAGTACAACAGTGACAAAATTATAAAACCATACATTGTTAAGTATCTGCAAGGCTCAAGTGCAGTTCTTTTTGTTGCACCTTCTCTATCCATTTAAAAGTTTGAAATGCTGTTGCAGTTTGGCTTGTGCTACAGATTTTCAGCACACACCATAACCTACCAAGACACAAATACTGAACTAAATAACCTGCAATGTGCATTAAGCAGTTTCTCAATGTTTGTCATTCCTTCTGAAACACCACTGAGTGGCATATGATTCCCATCAAAGCTTACCTCCCATTAGGTTCTCTACCATATGTTTTAATGGTACACCTCTTCAAGTCATCAGTGAAGCAAGCATTACACCACCAAAATGTAATCATGGACAATGAAACCAGCAGTACAACAATGAAAAAAAATACATAATTTAAACAGTAGACTGAAAAAAAACAATTAAATAACTGAAATAAAATTAATTAACAGAAAAAGTAATAGAAACATAAAGCACGCCTATGAGTCAACACTTATGAAAACACTGCTTGTCTCCAAGAAATCACCATAAACATATTGCAACCCATAAATTCTTCAAATAAAGATAGCAAAGAAAACTGATTAAGCAGAATCAAAATCATAACAAAAACAAAGGTAAGCAAGAATGACCCTAGAAAGCAATAGAACTACATACTTCAATAGCAATAATATCAGAAAATCAGAGAACTTTGAACTCCTGCAGTTACAATATAATTTATCTGATGTTTAAAATCAAAGCACACAGCAATTGTATTTTATTTTATTTGTTTACTGGATAATACAATTATCAAGAGTGACCACTTGCAAGCACAGCATGTGTGAAAGTATCCAGGTAATAATAGTATTTACACATTTTAAAAATCAAATAAATATATATAAAATAAATATATATAAAATAAATATATGTAAAACTTTGTCAATATATACAGAATGTAAATCAAATGGTATGGCTCTTGAAAGGTAGAAATTCCAAAAAGCTTTATACAAGATAATCAACAAAACAGTATAGGTTTTATAAAAAAAAATGAATGCAATATAGACAATGGGGAGCTGAATGAGCTGGGCTTGTAAGTGATAGAGTGATAATTCATCCCTGGTTTGGCACCAATGTCTCTAATGGATATTGATAACCTGTAAACGGTTCATCTCCCAGGCCCATGCAAGGGTATCAGAACTTGTCAAAGATTTTTGGGATGCATGGCTAGGCTTGGAAAGGCCCTTGTGGTCATCAGCCTTGTAAACACCTATGAAACTATGAACTTGTAAGACAGAGCTGAGTGCAGATATGGAAAGTAAGGAAGTTATTGAGAGGTTAAGGGAAAGGTATGGGTTGAGGGTGAGAGATTTCGATGACATTTAAGTATTTTTTCTGTTTTTTACTTGGAATACCTTCTCTTGCTTATTTTAAACAAGCTTATACTGTTTTTTTAACTGTTTGCTGCATTTTATAGTATCTGCACTTAAAAGTTTACCTGGTCGAAAATTAATCGAAAATCTGTGTTTGTTTGTTTAATTTAACTATTGAGGCAGCCCACTAAAGTGTGCTAGCCTGTGTAACTGATTTATTGCTGCCTTCTGTATTTCTGAGTGTTTTCTATCTAAAAAAAAAAAACAAAAAAAATCCTTGTTTTCCCGCCTCTCCTCGACTAGTTTAGACCAGTTTACAGGCTTTGTTGTATTCTGGGCTGTGGTGTAGTTCCTGTGTTGTCCATTACCTTACTTGGATAAGAAGGAAGTTTCTTTGCTCACCAGTGGGAGTGGGGAGCCTTGAGCAGCCTATCTGTCCCTGAAGGAAGTGACCTCAGCACAAGAGTTGTAGTAATTGGTTGTTTTGGACCATTTCTAGCTCTTTTCAAGTTCCCTGTTTAAAATCAGCCTCAGAGCGTTTTTTTCTGGCTATACTACTCAGAGACAGCTCCATGTGGTCCTGCAGAGTGGTCCTAGCTACAGAGAACTGAGAAAAGCGACTACTTTCCAGATTTAAGTATTTTTTCTGTTTCTTACTTGGAATACCTTCTCTTGCTTATTTTAAACAAGCTTATACTGTTTTTTTAACTGTTTGCTGCATTTTATAGTATCTGCACTTAAAAGTTTACCTGGTCGAAAATTAATCGAAGATCTGTGTTTGTTTGTTTAATTTAACTATTGAGGCTGCCCACTAAAGTGTGCTAGCCTGTGTAAATGATTCATTGCTGCCTTCTGTAATTCTGAGTGTTTTCTATCTAAAAACAAAAAAAAACAAAAAAAAATCCTTGTTTTCCCGCTTCTCCTCGACTAGTTTAGACCAGTTTACAGGCTTTGCTGTATTCTGGGCTGTGGTGTAGTTCCTGTGTTGTCCATTACCTTACTTGGATAAGAAGGAAGTTTCTTTGCTCACCAGTGGGAGTGGGGAGCCTTGAGCAGCCTATCTGTCCCTGAAGGAAGTGACCTCAGCACAAGAGCTGTAGTAATTGGTTGTTTTGGACCATTTCTAGCTCTTTTCAAGTTCCCTGTTTAAAATCCGCATTAGCGCGGCTTTGCACGATTGTGCGTATAGCGCAGCGCCGGTTAAACAGGGTTAAACTTTTCCTGGCTCCGCCAAGTCTGCTCTTCAAATTTTCCCTTAGAAAGCTCTACTCTTAGAATAACCAGTCTACTCGTTATATTATAAGCCTAGCACTTGTTCTCCAAGCTTCTCTTCTAAGCAAGCACTCTCAAACTCAAGTAGCACTACATCCACCTACCACCCCAACCACTTCCCTTAAAGGCACAGCACTGTCTTATAATATTCTAGCATGTCGAGTGGTAGATTGCTAGCATCTTCTCCTGCTCAGCTGGTTAATCTGGGAATCTTGAGACAATGCTATAATTGCCTCATGTACACAGACAACCCTCACCTCCTCCCAACAAACACAAATACATGTGAGAGATGCAACTATATAGCCAAACTGGAGGCTGAACTCTCTCAACTCAGGACTGGCAAGACCAGACAGGAGGAGAAGGTAACCACACACACAACAAACCCAGTCACACATAGACCTACCCAAACTGCAAATCAAGCACATAATAACACAAAAACATACTCGGAGGCTCTATTAAAAAACTTACCAAAACAACAGAGGCTCCCAAAGCAGACACCCAAAAATCCACCACCTCAAAACATAACACATACAACACATACTTCAATAAATCGGTGTGTCAATAAATCTCAGCCCTTAAGGCCAAACACTATGCCTGATACACTAGTGATAGGTGACTCTATAGTCAGACACACTGACGTCCCACTTACCAGGCTGAGCAAGGAGAGGGTAATGGTAAGCTGCCTATCAGGGGCTAGGATCCGCCATATAACACACGCACTCAGGTCACTCAAAAGCACGTACAAATATGACTCCGTCGTTGTCCATGGCGTGAATGACCTGAGACGTACCTCCTTGGACTACATGAAAAGAGACATTGAGGAGCTGTCTGATTATGTAGCCCAGGCTGGTATGACCCTGACCCTGAGCAGCATCCTGCCCTCACCAAGAATGATGCCACAATACAAAGACAAGATGATCAGCTTTAATAATTGGCTCAATTACTGGTGTCATTCTAGGGGGATCCAATGTCTGTCTGCTTGGGATGACATGCTGGACAAGCCACGCTGCTTCGCAAGGGATGGCTTGCACCTGTCACCACTGGGCTTCCGGATATTGGCTAAGGCTCTTGCCACCCCCATAGTGCCTTTTTTAGGCAAGGCTCAAAAGACGAACCCACCTCCTTAGAAAATAAAAATGGAAAAAAATTAAGGGTAATGCTGCTCAACGCCAGAAGTCTAAATCTCAAGATGCAGGCTCTCAAAGCACTCCTCAGTATGGAGAACATCGATGTCTGTGCTGTAACCGAGACCTGGTTCAAGGCTCCTGAGAGCACCCCAGAGCTACCAGGCTTTACCTCGTATCATGCTTTTCGGCCCCAAAACCAGGGCCGAACCACAAAAGGAGGGGGATTGTCCATATTCATCAAGGATACCCACACCTCTAGGTTAGTGGCAACTCATGAAGCATTGGAGACCATCCAGGTGCAACTAACCATAGGCAAAACTGCTATACAACTGGTTGCATGTTACAGACCAACCTCCCAATCTCAAGAACCTCACTCAGCCTTCCTGAAGACATTGGAAGATATGAATGTCTCACCAAATACCATCATATTGGGAGACTTCAACTACCCTAACATAGACTGGGTGCACTATTCTAGCCCTAACACCCTAGCCCAAAGGTTCCTGGAATTCATAAACTCAAATGCAATGGAACAGCTAGTCACCTCTCCCACAATGGGGGATAATATACTAGACTGGATCATCACAAACATAGGGACAAAATGCTCCACACCAGAAGTATTGCCCTCACTGGTGAGATCTGACCACAAACTAATCACCCTGGATATACATTTACCACCTCCACCCCCAGCACAAAAGACTACAGTGAGAAACTTCTCAAAAGCCGACTTTACACTTCTCAAGACTGAGATGGTATCATTTAAGCCCACTGGGCCAATGGAAACCACATCCCACAATGCTGAATCCTACACAAATGCTTTCTACGGACATCTCCAAGAATGCATGGATCGCGCAATCCCAAATAAAACCAAGACCCTCTCCACCAAAGGAAAGCGTCTTGTCTGGTGGACCCCAGCCATAAACAAATTGTACAACAAAAGAAGGAAGCTACTGCAAGACAGAGCAAAATCCCATAAAGGGAAGTCATCTCTGATCAGCACTAGTAGAAAGCTATGTTCTCTCATAAAAATATCCAAGGCCAACTTTGAGAGAAAAATCGCCAAGGACACTAAAGATAACCACAAGGCATTCTTCAGTTATGTTAGAAACCTGGGCAGAAACACTCAGATATGCTCAGAGTTAGTACACAACGACAAAAAATTTACCGAACCCACAGATATTGCCAACATTCTGGCAGACAGGTTCAGTGCAAATTTCTCACCTCCAAAAGAAGAAATACTCATCTCAGCTGAATGTAACCTCCCTGTCATCTCTGATGTCCAGGTGAGAACCGCCCTCAACAAAGCAAAAAACACAGCATCTATGGGACCTGATGGTATCCTCGGCTGCGTGATACGTGAACTCCAAGAGGAGCTAAACCCGCATATAAAAATGTTATTTAACCTTAGCCTTACTACAGGATATGTACCTGAACACTGGCGTACAGCAACAGTGGTACCACTCCACAAGGGAGGCTCCACTACAGACCCTGGGAACTACCGCCCCATAAGCTTGACCAGCCTGGTTTGCAAAACTATGGAAAGAATTATTATGGAACTCATAAACAACGACATTGGGGACCTACAGACACTTGATCCCACCCAGTTCGGCTTTGTAAAAGGCAGATCCTGCCTTTTGAACCTGGTTGACTTTTTCGAAACAGTCACTAGAGCCATTGATGAGGGCAAGGCAGTCCATACAGCCTACCTGGACTTGGCTAAAGCCTTCAACACAATACCTCACTCGGGGATCATAGAAAAGCTAAACAGCTTAAAAGTAAATCCATATGTCACAAGATGGGTTGCAAACTGGCTAAAGAACAGAACCCATAAAGTCAAGATTGCGGGAGCCATGTCAGACTCAAAGCCAGTCACAAGTGGTTTCCCACAGGGCTCTGTCCTGGGACCCCTCTTGTTCGGCATTTACTTCTCAGATGTGAAAGCAAACATGGGAGGGTTGTGGCTGACAAAGTTCGCAGATGACTGCAAACTAGGCGCCATAGTCGATACACCAGCTGACACATACATCCTACAGAAAGGCCTCACCGAAACAGACAACTGGTGCCGGAATCACGGCCTTAAACTGAATGCCAAGAAATGTATAGTCATCCCCTTTGGGAAAAACAAAATACCCACAAATTATCACATAGACAGTAACCCACTGAATACCGAAAAAGTAATCAGAGACCTGGGGACCCAAGTTGATAGTGACCTCTCATTTGACACCCACATTGCCAAAGTGGTTAGAAAGACTTTCTACCTTGCCCACCTTATCATGAAGGGGTTCACATCCAGATCAAAGGAGGTCATCGTGCCCCTGTACTCCTCCCTTATCAGGCCCATGATTGAGTACAATGCCCCATTTGGTATGTACCTCACCCGGCAGTTACAACAGCTGGAGAGACCCCAGAAGTACCTCACCAAGAGGATCAAGGGTTTCCAACATATGTCATATGCTGCCAGGCTAAAGAAACTCCAGCTCTATTCAGTAGCATACCGCCTGCTCAAAGGTGATCTGTGCCTGACATACAAGGCCATGTCCAACCAGGAATTGATGGACATGCTCCACCTCAAAAAATCAAAATCCATAAGAACCACGAGAGCCAAAGATTTAAACCTCAGTACAAACATGAATAGAACATGCTGGAGGGACAGATTCATAACTCAGAGGCTTCCCATACTCTGGAACAAAATCCCAGTCCATGTTAGGCAGAGCCCCTCACTGACTCTCTTCAAGAGAAATCTTGACGAATGGATTGGAGATTGTAGGTTTACCCCGGGGGCCACCACTGTATTGCTACTTAACAGAGGCACAGTAAACTAATTTTAATAAGTAAGGGGGTCTTCAATGTGTCACTACTAGACAAAGGCACAGTATTCTAAATTTATTCTATACACCTTAGTACCTCTACATGGGGTGGTGAAAGCCACATCTCTAGGGCTAGGCTTGCAAATGCCTCAGGGCAGATAGCCTAGTACTAAACTATGAAACTATAAAACTATAGCAATATACAAATAAACAGCAGCAACAAAGAAACATAAAAACATAAAAAGGTAAAAACACAAAATCATAGGATTGCAGTACTAGGAAAGTTCCTCTAGACGCCATTAAGAAAACTAAACAATGAAAAACTTATGAAAAAACTACTAAAAATAATGCACAAAAAGTCAGTAGTTGGGATGTGTAGTCTGCAGCATTTATCAACCTACAGTTTTCTTTAACCACCCAGGCTTCACCCTTACAGTCTGCCTCATGGGGAAATACTGCACAGATCACAACCCTAGCCTTTGATTATTGCTTAATTATATGATAATTATTATAATAAAATTCTACAGCAGCTAAAGGATATAGAAATACTTACAGAGTGTAAGAAGAGTTTAAACACGTTAAAGTTTTGCTACATTCAAATGACCATGATAAGAAGAGAATGTCATTAAGGGTCACTTGGAAAAACGGGTAGAAGATAGCAGTTACAATGATTTGAGGAGCTTCATCTGTAGATCAGCCATGTAAGCAAGAAATGCAAAAGCACTAGGTCCATTACTTGGTGTTAAACCAATCACCCAAGCAGGAACAGTTGGTGTCATATTACATACTAGCCTTTACCAGGATTGGTTGTTGCAAAATGAGAGGCATTAGGGAAGCAGAGAGGATTATGGGCAAATTTAAGATGAACAGCAATGGCATAATTCTGCAGATCTAGCCAGATTAGGAGAATGGAGACCTATGCACTTTAGCAAACAGTGCCTTAACATGGAAGTCACAGTTAAGAGAGTGGTTGAAAGTAAGACATGAAATTCAGGTATTGTCTGTTAGCTCATTTATTTATTAGTTATATTTTTTTAAACAAGGGGGCTGGTCCTCAGACCCTTTTTAGCCATGCAGCCATCTGATATATTTTGGATCCTCCTTATGATTTCTGCCTTATTAGACGGTAACTTTTTTTCCCTATAACAGGATCTTGTAACAGCTGGTGAGGGAGATTCTCCACATCTCCACTTTGTGTACAATCACACCATCATCATAATCATTATCATCACCATCAACAACCCCTTTTTCCCATTTAGTACATGGACTTAAAGTCTCATGTTACTGTTGCCATCTCTCTCGATCCCATAACCCTCGCTGACCTATTTTGACAGTCATGCCTGATCAGCACAGGTCTTCTCTCACACAATTCATCCATCTGTTTCTTGGATGTCTTCAATTCCTCTAGCCTTCTTATTGTCTGTCTCAAATCTTCTTCACCTGATAATTTTCTGCTTTTTTACACGTGCCTGAACCACCATAGTCTGTTTTCTTTGACTTTCTCTGAAATTGAGCTACTTTGGCTTCTGCTGTGCTGTCCTTATTTCTTCATCTGTCCCACAGTGTGCATTCTACCAGCTGTCTCTGGTACTTCACTTCCATCACCTCTAGCTTCCTCAACTGCCATACCTTTACTGCCCAGGTTTGTCTACCATACAAGAGTATTGATTGCATCACTCTTTTGTACACATTACTTTAAAGCTTCTTTGGCATTCTTCGATACACTACACCTGACACTGTGTTCCATTTGGCTGCAGCCCCTCTGATTCTGGCTTTGAGCTCTTCATTCAGATATTTATTCTCCTCAACCACCTCTTCCAGATATTTGAAGCTGTTAACCTGTTCCACTATTTCTCTTCTGTCTCACTTCTCATCTTTTCTGATTTCCCCTTGCTGTCATGGCAACTGTCTTCTCTGTACTCAGTTTCGTCCCATGTGCCTTTGGTTTTCCATTCCATTCCCCTGTCCATTGCTGACGTTCTTACTCAGGCCCTGCCTGTAATTCCACATCATCTACATACAGCAGCTTTGTTGATCTGATGTTAACATTGTTTGCTCTTGAGTCAGTGGGTCCTTGTGCATACCTTGCACTAATTCTACCAAGTTTCTGGGACTTTGAAACACCACATGACTGCCCAAATCAGCTTTTCTTGAAACTTGCCATGTGCTTTCTCCAAGTCTAGGAATACCCAGGTGAGCTGTTTCCTCATCTGTAGCTTATTCTCAACTATCTGTCTCACTGCAAACATTTCGTCTGTTGTGCTGCATCCTGTTCTGAACCTCACCTGCTCGTCTCCCATTATACTTTCTATTACTCTGCATATTCACTTATTGATCATCCTCTCCAGGACTTTCATGCAGTGTGACAAGAGTTTGATACCTTTGTACTGCCAGCAGTTGTGGATTTCCCTTTTGTTCTTCTACACTGTCAATAGGATGCAATTCCAAAATTACTATATATACAGATAACTGGTGCAGGGAGTGCTGAGGGCTTGCTGTTCCTCAAAATAATGTTTTGGGGCTTTTAAGAGTTTGATTTTCCATGTTGTAGTGTGTTTCGGCATCACAGTTTGCCAGGGGTTTTTCATACTATACAGACAGTAACTTTGTGAGAAGTTTTTCTTTGTTTTCACTGCTGTGCAGTCTCAGAGGAAGTGTTTTTATGTATGTGGGGCTGTAAGGGGTTTTTGTCCATTTACTTCAATGAGATATATGCTTTTATGTTAGTACGTGTATATGAATATAAAAAAATGGACACGTGCTAATGCATACACAGATAATTTAGTGTAATCAAGCAATTAGCTTTGGGAGGTAGGAGGAAACCAGAGCACCTAGAGAAAATACATGCATGCACGTAGAGAACATCCAAAGTCCACAATTCAAGACTGAATACTGGACCCTGGAGCTCTGAGGCAGACATATTGCCACTGAGACACCAGCTACCATGCACCCCAGGAGATGGTGACAGAATTAATAAGAAACATTGAATGTTCTGTTCTACATGATGTTTAACATCCATTCTTTCAGATATTGTAACTTTTAAAAATACATTTTGATCATAAAAGAGATGCAGGGAAACTTAAAACTTTGTGCCATACCTTTGTGCCACCCACATTTGTGCTGCTTATAGACACTACCTAAACTTGCTCTATCTATAATGGGTGTAATACACCAAGGTGGTCAACCTCAGACATATTATATATCCCACAAATCCATACATGCAGTCTCTGTGACTGTAATCACCATTGTGATCCTTGGTATTTCAATAGGAGCCCACTGTTGAGTATTGCTGGACTAGAGCTGAAAGGGTTTATACTGCTTTTATTGGTAAAGGCCAGAACTGTCAAACTAGTTATCTGATACGACTGAAGACCCAGGGCTGGAAGTAATGGGTCACAATCCTCAGATCTTTGCTACTAAAAATACTTGCAGATGAGATGATATTGTGATAATATAACAGTTTCTAAAGATGATGTTACAATGACATCATTCATTCAATTACCTCCCCAATAAGTGTCCTGCCCTCAAAAACCTAGTACAACATCACTCAGCCAAAAGGCCTCTTATATCATCAAGCAAACTTCAACTAGAAGTTGCCAACAGCTACAATAGCTTTGGAGATGCACTATATAGTAGTTCAGTGGCTAAAAAATGGAACCCTTTCCCCACTAGCATTCAAAACACATCATCCAAAGCCTCCTTTAAAGACCTCATCAGGCAACATCTCATGCAAAGTTGGCAGTGCCATGATTGCTCCCCAGGCTAGTGAAAGCGGATAAGGTACACATACTAAATCTACAGTACTTGATAATAGTTTTCAATCTTACTCACAAACACAGGCTAATCTACAGTGTATGTATGTACCTGTGTACTATGTATGTATTCTACCTATGTTCCAAATTTCAGCTGTACACCACAAATCTATTAATTACCTTTATTTTTAAATTAATATTTTTTTTTGTTTGATCTCTCCACTGTAACTGTTGATGTGCTGCATACCACTGTAAAAACATGTATTTTGTAATATGTGTGTATACTGATCATGTCTAAATAACTAAATGTGTCTGTATTTTTCTATGTTGAGATTTTCTCCTCAGGCCTCTGCTGAAAAAGGGTCTTTTTGGCTCAGTCAGACACCCCCAGTTAACAAATGTAAAATAAAAATAAATAAATAAATCATAGCTTTAACTGGCAGAGTTATCCAAGACAGAGTGTGTTGTTTAAGCTCTTGTGTGAAAAGAAGTGTAATGGCGTCTAGCACCTTTCAATCATCATCATCATCAAACCCCTTTTTCCCCTTTTCTACGTGGGTCAGGGTGTTGTGTCAACTGTCTCCATCTCCCTCAATTCAATGCCACACATCTGCCTTCTTCACCACTCATGCCTGTCATAGATCTTCTCTCACGCAATCCATCTACCCCTTTACTGGATGCCCTCATTTCCTCTTGCCTTCCTCCCTTCTGTCCCTCATCTTCTTCATCAGATTACCTTCTGCTTTTCTATACGTGTGCCTGAATCACTGTAAGCTGCTCTCTTTGACCAATACTTGCACCTTTCAAAAGACAGCATTAAAGTAATTCACTGTATCATTCATGGGTTATTTAAAGTAGAAAGAACCAGACAGTGTTGTGAAGAACAGCACTAAAGGTGATAGCATTAGATTTTCATTCATTAAGCAGTACAACAGCCAACATACTGACCATGGACCAAATACTGCCATACAGATGATATCATCCAGGTAATGACCGTAAAATGTCCATGAGTTAGTGTAAGGACAATTAAAAATAATATCTTTTTCCCAAAATGCCAGTACTATGTCTGCAAAGATGGGGGTGCAGGCTGCCCCCATTGCTACCCCCTTAACTTGTTTAAATAACTGCTGTTCGAAGGTAATAATGTTGGTATCTAATACTAGCTCCGTAAGTGTTCTAATTGTTAAGATGGTGTTATAATTTAGGGTAGTGCACTGGCAAAGATATTGGTAAAACCAATCAATACCTGTGTCATGGGGTATGATAGAGAATAAGTCCCAAACATCAATTGTGATAAAGATCAGATTATCAGTATACATATCTTTCTTGATTTTAAATAAAAAATCCCAGGAGTCTTTACGTATCCAAGGGCAGTCCTTCAAAATATTTTTTAATTTACTATCAATGTATTTAGCAATGGGAAAGGTTTTAATGCCCGAGCATCCACAATGGGTCTAAATGGGGGGGGGGGGGGGGGGGTCAACTAAATCTTTATGTAACTTGGGGACACCAAATATTGTAAGTATTTTAGGATGTTTAACTAACAAGTACTGATGTTCCTCTGGGTGGATTTGTTGGTTCATGAGCAATTCTTCCAGCATAACATCCACCTTGGTATAGCATATGTTCTTCTCATTCAAACTAACTTCACAGTAGGTATCACCATATAACAGGGTAAACATTTTATTTATGTAGGAATTATAGTTCATGATAACCAGGCCACCGCCTTTGTCAGGTTTTATAACCCTTATTTCAGTATTGTCACAAATTTCTCTTAATAGTGCCCTTTCCACTGTGTTCAAATTGTTACATTGTCTCCCCCTGTCCCTGATGAAAATTCCCTGATGTCTTTTTTGCATAGTTTTTCAAAAGTTAATACTGAAGGATGCAAAGTTGGGTTGAAAATACTTGATTTTTTATGAATGGTATACTCAGGGACATTAGTGCTAGTTCCCTTGAATAAAAATTCAACTTCCTGGTAAAAAGTTTTAAATTAATTATGGTCTGATCTAATGAAGCTTTTTTGTCAGGTACAAATGTCAAACCTTTTTCAAACAAGTCTGCTACTTGACCATTAAATTCAAAACTGCTGTAGTTATATACTTTGAAATCACCTCCACTATTCTGTAGTACAACCAAATTACAGTTAGATTCGGGGTTCAGTATCTGTTCCCTCTACCTCTCCATTTCCCCTTCGTGTATGTGGGGTATTGTTGGTTGTAGTTGTAATAAGCACCCCCCCCAGTTCCTTAATCTCTCTGACCTCCTGAAGGAGGATTATTCTAAAGGGTGTGGGGTGTTATCATTGCTCACAGCATTGTTATTATTGTTAGTATTAGGTGCATCATACCCTGTTTCTCTATTAGCACTTTGCTGCCCCATAGGAGGTAGTGGATATGCCCTGTGTTCCTCATATTCTCTTTCATCCCTTCTAAGTTTACTAATTTTCCTTTGTTTTAATTCAGCCCTAGTACTATCAATTTTTGCAAACATATTAAAATAATCAGACTTTTTGCTTTGAAATAACAAGTCCGTTTGGATATTTTGATCCAATATGTTGATTTTGCTAAGTAAATCAACCATTTTGCAGTCATTGTTCCTTATTAAACAGTTTAACAGTTCACAGCCATTTTTGTTAAAAAGTTCAAGCAGTTCCAAGTGTAGAAGAGTCTTACCAGCCCTGTAGGGAACTTCCAGAGCCAAAGGCCCTTAGGAATACATTCTGTATGTACATTTTCTCAGATAGCTGCTTTCCAACTGCAGCTTCCAATAGTCCATGGTTAGTTTTTCAAGTTTAAAGATTTGTTCATTTAAAGTCCCATGATTTTGTGCTGGCTGTTGTCTAGTTTCACCTTGCCATTCTTTTTCTCCCTCTAGCCATTGCGAAAGTGTATCGCAGCCATTGTAGGAAGTTCCTGCCCTCTGAGTTCCTGTATTTCAAATAATATGCAAATCCAGCCTCCCTGATTAGCTGGAATCTGCTTGTCTTTCTCTTTGAGCTGGTGTAATGTCACTGATGTTGAAACCATCGAGAAGTCTGTAGAGTTTCTGATTCCTGCCCCATTCTGGCCCGGACATGAAGAATTAGCCAAGAAAGGCAATGAGTTAAGGATATGAAGAGCTTGAGCAAGTAAAGTCCATGAAGGTGAATTGGTGGCCTCAGTCCCCTTCATACAGAAAACAATGAAAACAAGGCTCCACACAAACTGTAATATCCAAAAAGCAGGAGACCAGGATCCAGTCCACACAAACAATGTTTATTGAGCGCTTTCATCTCTTGAATAGAAACTTCTTCAGAATAACACAGCATATTATCCAACAGCCTTATATATGCTATTCCAACAAATTAGTCGTTAAGATTAACTAATTGATAAAATGTCCTGAAAGGACATAGAAACATTTAAAGAGCAACACACACACACACACACACACACACATATATATATATATATATATATATATATATATATATATATATATATATATTGCACTCACAGTAAAAAAGAAAAATGCGATTAAAAACATATAAAAGATACTTGGCAATTAAATATATCCTATAATAAGTTAAAAATAATCAAAGCAACAGATGTCAATATTTATGCATATGAAAATATATATGTATTTGTTGTTTATTAGCATCCTACCCTAATAGTAGGTATCGATGACTGTCATATAAGAAATTGTGCCTTGAGCCTGAGAACAGAGCTGATGGAAACTGCACTATTAAGATCTGGTGCTTCAGATGCATTCGTCCTAATTTGCCATCTAAGCTCAGTCATTTCTAGATAATCGTTGAGTGGCCCACCTCTTTCACCCATCCTAACCTGCTCAATAATAATGAATTTGAACACATGTCCTTCATTGGTTACTTTATGTCCTCCTAATGCATTTTTAACATTGTTCCTACTGATGTCATAGTAGTGTTGGTAAATTCTACTTTTTAATTTTACCAATGTAAAAACTCAGACATTGGGTACATAGGGTGAGGTACACCACTTCTTTACTGCTGCAGGAGACTTTCCCTCGTATAGTGTGCCTCCCATAATTGGGAATACAAATCTCCTTGGCTTCAATGATATATTGGCATTGTAGGTAATAGCAGCATTTAACCATCCCTGCCCCTATATCAGGATCACATTTCTGCCTTTCCAACATATTTTTGATGCTACATTCCTTTTTATATACAATGTTGGGAACAGGGCCTAACAACTGTGCTTGTTCTGCATCAATTCTAAAAATGTTCCAGTTATGTTCAATAATATTCCTGATGCTGTAAAAATGATAATTAAACTTGAAAATAGCAGATTTTTTATGGAAAGTCTTAGTCTCTTGATTTTCCTTGTTTGATAACCCTTCCCCTGTACCAAGAAGGGGAAAAATACCCACTAGCTCTCTTATTTATTACCTCCTGAAGGATGTTGTTTAAATAATTATCTGGATAACCTCTATGTAGTAACATCCCTTTAAGGGTATCAATTTGCTCAGTAAATTGATCATATTCAGATATCATACTGGCAAGCTGTACCCCCTTTTTACTAAAGCCTTCTTTGGGTGCAGGGGGTGGTAACTATCAAAATGTAGGAGGCTATTAGAGTAGGTGGGCTTGCAGAAAATAGTGGAGGTGAAATGTTTACTGGCCACATCTTTCCTGATGGTAATGTCTAAGTAATTCACCTCTGTAACACTAATAGAATGTGTAAATTCAAGAAAATCTGTGCTGGTGTTCAGGAACTCAAGAAAGCCTTCTAGTTCAGTCATATCACTGTTCCACAAAATGATATCATCCAGGTAATGACCGTAAAATGTTCATGAGTTAGCGTAAGGACAATTAAAAATAATATCTGATTTAGGGTAAACCAATCCTGGGATTTTCTATCTAAAATCAAGAAAGATATGTATACTGATAATCTGATCTTTATCACAATTGATGTTCAGGACTTATTCTCTATCATACCCCATGACACAAGTATTGATTGGTTTTACCAATATCTTTGCCAGTATGCTACCCTAAATCATAACACCATCTTAACAATTAGAACTCTTATGGAGCTTGCGCTAGATACCAGCATTATTACCTTTGAACAGTAGGTATTTAAGCAAGTTAAGGGGGTAGCAATGGGGCAGCCTGTGCCCCCATCTTTGTGAACATAGTACTGGCATTTTGGGAAAAAGATATTATTTTTAATTGTCCTTACGCTAACTCATGGACATTTTATGGTCGTTACCTGGATGATATCATCATTTTGTGGAACAGTGATATGACAGAACTAGAAGGATTTCTTGAGTTCCTGAACATCAGCACAGATTTTCTTGAATTTACACATTCTGTTTGTGTTACAGAGGTGAATTACTTAGACATTACCATCAGGAAAGATGTGGTCAATAAACATTTCGCCTCCACTATTTTCCGCAAGCCCACCTACTCTAATCACTCACTTATCTCTAACACCAGGTCACCATTGAAAATAATGGATGAAAGTGAACTTTTGGGCATGTTAACTAATATGACTGGTGGTAATGATTTACACAGCTGAGTAGTTCTATGATTCACTTGGCTGTGTAAATCACTTACTGTAGGCATTTCTAAAGGAGACCACATCACTCAGTATCATATGCCTGTCTCCCAGAATGTCTCATTTACATTTGTGGTTGGTCAGAGAGACAATCCACCTCATTACTGCATCTCATAGTGTAACAGCATTACAGTGAGGCTTCTCTGAAACAGAAATGGCTACCACCAAGGATAAATAGGGCTTACTACTGGTGGCAAGGTTTCTGAATGCCAGGAAAAGGTTTTGACAATGCACCAATTGTCATTTCAGTCAACTTTATCCTTTCAATCAGATTCTGTGAAGTTTTTAGGATGGATTTTGAAAAAAGATATTATCTTTTTCATTGAGACAAAAAAAAACTTACATGTGTGTAACAAATTGATGGAGCTGTCTCAATCTTTAGTTTTTCAAAATTTATATTTGGTAAGAAGAATAAATGTATTAAACATGTGTAAGGAACATATTACTCTGTCCAAGATAAGGGAGGTATAAAACATTTACGAACTTGCAGAAGAAGTTCCATTGTTGTGCAGTTCTCCCATATAATTGCTTTCAAAGGCTTCAGGTTCAGACTCCGTAAGTTAAATGTTTGTAATATTTATAATATATTATATATTTATATATTATATATTTATATTCCATTTAAATTGCCATTCATTCAGTTATTCTGCTGAAATGGGTTTACAGATTTAACCACAGTTACTGTACTTTTGTCATTCAGCATGACCAATGACCCTATTCCTATTGCAGTAAATAATTTATTATACAATAAAAGGAATTTAAATTATTTTATGATCTTTCAGTAGTTACAAATATTACTCTTGTACTAGTCCCAAAGGCAAGCTAAATTTCCTTTATTGAACACAAGAGGTTATGTTATATTATCTATTACTGATAAATTTGGGATTAAAAGAAACACTTCCTAATCTTTCAGCCTTAGAAGCATTAATGAATAGGTATAGGATTATCAAGGCCAATAAATAGTTCCCTATGGATGGTAAAGGGAATATTATATTAAAAAGGTTCCTGTAATACTTGTACAAAAATTGTAAACCTCAGCAGGTAGATCATATTGTTTCACCTGTCTGTAAACAGAACAATACATTTTAATAGCATTTGTCTCAAGCTCAGTGATTCAAGTTTTGGAGTAATTTAAAAAATATTTTCACTAATAATACAATATAAATTACTTCAGCTAACCCAGACACTGGGGGATGCATAAGCCAGTGTATTTCTTTGTGCCCGTCCCAAGCCCAGGTAAATGGGGAGGGTATGTCAAGAAGGGCATCTGGTATAAACTGTTTCCCACATCTAATATAATCTGCCTGCTGAGGTTTATAAATTTTTGAACAAATATTACAGGAACCCTTTTAATATAATATTGCCTTTACCATTCATACAAAACTATTTATTGGCCTTGATAATACTATGCCTAGGCTTCAAAGGCAGAGGATGGGAAGAAATGGAAACAGATGATCTGCTGTAGTGACCCCTAATGGGAGCAGCTGAAAGAAAAAGAAGAAGAGATTACTTCAGTTCATTACATTGTGCATTTAGCGGAAGATCCCACGTATCATCTTATAAGAACCTAACAAATGTCAAAGAATTGACACTATTATCAAAAACTACAGTCCACTCAAAACACAAAGATCCCCAAACCAAAATGAAATAACTACAATGTTAAGTCTATATGCAGTTTAACCAGACTAATAGAACTCTATATTATGTGACCAGAGAATAATATAGAGTTCTATTACGTGGCGGTACAGTGGTAGCATTGTTGCCTCATAGCAAGAGGTTCTCCTTTTCGATTCTCGGCTGGAGTGCCTTCTGTGTGGAGTCTGCATGTCCTCCCCGCGGTCGAGTGGCCTCTAAAAGACATACGTGAATGGGCATGCCTTTGCTGAAGGTTGGGTGTTGGGCTGGCAACTCGGCATCATAAAAATCGACTGCCAGTCATTAGTGGACCGGAGTTCCGCTGTGACGACCCCTAACCGGGAAAAGCCGAAAAGACAAAGAAAGATTATGTGACCAGAGAGGGAAAACTAACCACATTGCATATCTCATAAACTAAAAATATATCTATAGACTACATGTGTATGTTCTTGAAACTTTCCCATATTAAATACTTTTTAAATTATTTAATTTTCTCATCTACTCTTAGTACCTTACACATGATGTTTCTTACTTGTTCTAATTTCATTTGACATTCCTTAAAAAAATATGCTGCAGGATATAACTGCATTTGGTCATCTGTGGTTAAACAGCCCAAGACACTGAATAAGTCAATGTGCTACAAATTATTATTCTGTTCACATTTTCAGGATCATTGATAATACACCCTAAAAGTGGACCCAGTGATCAGGGATCTCTGAATGCATGTTGATAGTAATATGACCTTTGACCATGTCTGCTGTGGTGAGAAAATCATTCTACATTGGACAACTTATAAGTAATGGAGTGGCAGCAAGGTCAATGAGGGTCATTGTTGCACTGTACTCAGCTCTTATCAAATCAATCATTGAGTGTAACACACCCTTCTGCATGTACCTGACTAGGCACTTGAAACAGATGTTCCTCACCAAAAGAATACAGGGAGTAGACAACAAGTCCCTTTGTGAACTATCTCAAAGCCCTATCACTGTACTCAGTCCCCTACAGACTGCTGCAAAGAGATCTATGCCTAGCCTACAAGGCATCCCTTGATCCCACACAACAGACTTGTTGCACATCTGAAAAACAAATGGTATTAAAAATTAATGTTCTAAGGATCTAAACCTCATCTGTGGCATAAATAGGACATGTTGTAGGGACAGGTATGTGTCTCAAAGATTACCCATTCTCTGGATCCATGTGAAGCAAAGCTCATACCTAACCCTATTCAAAAGTAACATGGAACAATGGATGGGAAATTGCAAATTTACTCCTGGTTTGGCAGCTATGTCCCTAATAGACAGGACCACCCTGTGAATGCATGATGTGTGCTGTCCTATATCGTAACTGTAAAATTCATTGGGTATTAACACATGTCAGCAACATTTTATTAAATTTTGGGTAAGCTTGTCTAGGCTTAAAATGATCACTGGGCAGATAGGCTAGTAACTACCTTGGAATCTACAAACCTATGATACAGTCTATAACAATTTATTCACACTGTGAATCCTTTCCAGCATGCCAAGCATATAAAATGTCATATAATCTAAGATCAATGAAACACCTCTCTAAAGGACTATCTATAACAGAGTTTTATATTTTTAGTCTTAATGTTCATATATCAGCACATTTCAAGCAAATAGGCTTATATATTTAGTAGAATAAGTAAACAGTCTATTCATCGATGGATTCAGCCAGTTTTCAAACACAGTACGTGCTTAGAATACTTAAGCATGCATTACATTACATTCATTGCAAGAGTATAATGTTAAAGTTTTCTTCCCAGATCTTCAACAGCCTGTGGCTTTTTCTGCACTTTTCTTCTACACACTATTCAGTCTTTGCACATTCTCATTCACATTTTCATCCCAAAGGGGATCTTCGTGAACTCATACAAGCCAAAAGGAGTCACAAAGGTTGATCTCTCTCTAGTAGTGGGCATCAAGGACACCTGCCAGTAACCCTTGGTAAGATCAATGGTGGTAAGACACTTAGCCCCACCCAGCTGCTCTAGGGCTTCATCTGTCCTAGGCAAGGGGTACGCATCTAACTCTGTGTGACTATTTATTTAATTTCTTATAGTCCACACAGAACCTGGTGTTGCCATCTTTCTTTGGTACCAGCACCACTGAAGAGGTCCAGGGACTGCTGGACTACTGGATTACCCCTAGTTCCAACATTTTCTGTACCTCCTCCCTCGGAGTCTGTTTGACTGTCTCAGGCACCCTATAAGGGGCCTGCTTAATAGGCCTTTGGGATCCTGTATCCACATGGTGCTGCACCATGTGGGTGCACCCTGGTTTCCCATTGAACATGTCCCCAAATTCCTGCAACACTGCTTGGATTTCTCTCCCACCTTTTGTTCCCCATCTTGCCTCAATGTACATCAATATGCTACATGCCCCACTGGTTGCATTTAAAACATTTAACCCTTGGTCCTGGACCTGTACCTGGACTAGTGGTTTCCCCTACTACTGGCAGACTCTGTTGAGGCAGTCTGGGCTGGCCACTATGGATTTCCTTAGACACATGAGCAGCAATGTGTGTTCTTTTCCTGTGCAGTGATGCCCTGCTTGCTAGGTATAGGTTCATAGGTTCATAGGTTCATACTAGCTTATCTGCCCTAGGGCATTTATAAGCCTAGCCAGAGTAAGTTTGGCTTTCGCCACCCATTTTAAATTGTTTGCTATGCCCTTTTTCGAGGTTAGTATACTGTGCCTCTGTCTAACAGTGACACAGAAATGATACCTGGGGTAAACCTACGATCTCCCATCCACTCATCAAGATTCCTCTTGAAGAGAGTCAATGAGGGACTCTGCCTAACCTGGACTGGGATTTTATTCCAGAGTGAAGGGAGCCTCTGGGTTATGAATCTGTCCCTCCAGCATGTCCTATTTATTTCAGTGCTGAGGTTCAAGTCTCTTGAGCACGTAGCTCGATGGGATTTGGATTTTTTGAGGTGCAGCATGTCCCTTAATTCCGGGTTGGACATGGCTTTATATGTCAGGCACAGATCGCCTCTGAGCAGGCGGTATGCCACTGAGTAGAGCTGGAGTTTCTTTAACCAGGCAACATATGGCATCTGTTTGAGCCCTATGATCCTCTTGGTGAGGTACTTTTGGGGTCTTTCCAGTTGCTGCATGTGTTTGGTAAGGTACATCCCAGAAGGGGCATTGTACTCGATTATGGGCCTGATGAGGGATGAGTAAAGAGGCACGATGACCTCCCCTGATCTAGATGTGAATCCCTTCATGATTAGGTGGGCTATATAAAATGTTTTTCTAACCACTTTGGCCACGTGGATGTCAAATGAGAGATTGCTATCAACTTGGATCCCCAGGTCCCTAATTACTTCTTCTGTACTTAATGGATTACCACCTATGTGGTAATTTGTGGGCACTTTGTTTTTGCCAAAGGGGATGACTATACACTTTTTGGCATTTAGCTTGAGGCCATGGCTCTGGCACCAGTTGTCTGTTTCTATGAGGCCCTTTTGGAGGATGCTTGTGTCGGCTGGAGAGTCAATTATGGCGCCCAGTTTGCAGTCATCTGCGAACTTGGTCAGCCACAGTCCTTCCATGTTGGCCTGTACCTCCGAGAAATATATGCCGAACAAGAGAGGTCCCAGGACTGAGCCTTGTGGGATGCCACTTGTAACTGGTTTGGAGTCTGACATGGCTCCAGCAATTCTAACCATGTGGGTACTGTACTTGAGTCAGTTTGCAACCCATCTAGTAACATAGGGGTCTATATTTAAGCTGGTGAGCTTATCTATAATGCCTGAGTGGGGTATTGTATCGAAGGCTTTTGCGAGGTCCAGGTAGGCGGTGTGGACCACCTTCCCTTTGTCAATGGCCTTGGTGATGGTTTCAAAGAAGTCGACCAGGTTTAAGAGGCAAGATCTGCCCTTAACAAAGCTGAAATGGGTAGGATCCAGTGTCTGTAGGTCCCCAATATCTTTATTTATGAGGTCCATGATGATCCTTTCCATTGCTTTGCAGACCAAGCTAGTCAGGATAGTTTCCAGGGTCCGTTGAGGCACCACCTTTGTAGAGAGGGACCACTGTTGCTGTATGCCACTCTTTGGGTACATATCCTGTAGTAAGGCTGAGATTTAACAGTAGTTTTATGTTTGGGTTTAGCTCTTCTTGGAGTTCATGTAGGACACAGCCCGGGACACCGTCTGGTCCCATTGATGCTGTGTTTTTGCTTTGGAGAGGGCAGCTCTTACCTGTGCATCTGAGATGTCAGGGGGGCAGCACTCTGCTGGGATAGATATTTGCCCTTTGGTGGGGAGTTTGCTGAACCTGTGAGCTAGGATGTTGGCAATGTCTGTGGGTTCGGTGTATTTTTGTCATTTTGGACTAATTCTGAGCATATCTGGGAATTCCCACCCAGGTTCCTAACATAACTAAAGAAAGCCTTGTGATTATCCTTAGTGTCCTATGCAATTTTTCTCTCAAAGCTGGCCTTAGACGATTTTATGAGTGCCCGTAGTTTTTTGCTAATACTGATCAGAGATGCCTTCCCTTTTTGGGATTTTGCTCTATCATGTAGTAGCTTCCTCCTTCTATGGTATAGTTTGTTTATGGATGGGGTCCACCAGACAGGACGTCTGCCTTTAGAGGATT
The DNA here is from genome assembly GCF_019279795.1 of Protopterus annectens. Classification (NCBI taxonomy): domain Eukaryota; kingdom Metazoa; phylum Chordata; order Ceratodontiformes; family Protopteridae; genus Protopterus; species Protopterus annectens. Next base: position 1,258,765,973 of record NC_056726.1, read on the forward strand.
GGGTCTTGGTTTTATTTAGGATTGCATGATCCATGCATTCCTGAAGGTGTTCATAGAATGCATGTATAAAGGATTCTGTGGTCTGGGCCATATTTTCCACAGGCCCGGGGGCTTTGAAGGATTCCACCTCGGTTTTGAGGAGTGGGAAATTTGCTTTAGAGAAGTTTTTGACTGTGGTTTTCTGGGCAGGGGGTGGGATCGGGATGTGAATATCCAGTTGGATTAGTTTATGGTCTGATCTTACCAGTGAGGGATACACTTCTGGTCTGGAGCATAGAGTCCCCATGTTGGTGATGATCAGGTCCAGTATGTTTTCCCCTCTTGTGGGAGTGGTAACAAGTTGTTCCATAGCATTTGAGTTTATGAATTCTAGGAACCTTTGTGCTAGGGTGTTGGAGCTAGAGTAATGCTCCCAGTCTATGTTTGGGTAGTTGAAGTCACCCAATATAATGGTGTTTGGAGAGACCTTCATATTTTCCAGTGTTCTCAGGAAGGCCAAGTGGGGTTCCTGGGTTTGGGAGGGTGGTCTGTAGCAGACTATAAACTGAAAGGCAGTTTTACCCACTGTTAGTTGCACATGGATAGTCTCTGATGCTTTGTGCTGTGCCACCAACCTGGAGGTGTGGGTATCTTTGATGAATATTGATACTCCCCCTCCTTTTGTAGTTCAGTCCAAGTTTTGGGGCCGAAAAGCATGGTATGAGGTATAACCTGGTAGTGCTGGGGTGCTCTCGGGAGCCCTGAACCAGGTTTCTGTTACTGCATAGATATCGATGTTCTCCATGCTAAGGAGAGTTTTGAGTGTGTGCATCTTGAGGTTTAGACTTCTGGCGTTGAGTAGCATTACTCTTAGTTTCTTATCCCTTGTGATACCTATGGAGGTGGGTTTGTATATAGGTATGTGTATAGGTCTCCCTTCTTCCCCAACTCATCTACAATAGTGCATTGTCTATCAGCTAACCAGATTTTCATGTCCTCAGGCAAAGTGGTAAGGGCTTGTTCCCTCAACAAAATGTCTGTCAGCCCTTCAAAAGTGCTGAACTGACATCCACTCATGCACCTATGAAAATAATTGCTTAGTTCAGCAATATATTCACATACACTTTCATCTGCCTTGAGTCTATGCTCACAAAACTTTTTCCTATAAACTTCAGGGGTTAACTTAAAGCATTCTAAAAGACAGTTTTTTGCAATATTATAATTTAGTTAGTATCAGACAATTTAGAAATAGCATTTACAGCTTTATCATGGAGCAAGGGGGTCAGGAACTGTACCTAGAGCCCTTGGTCAGTATTATACTGTTTACATACCCTTTCAAACATATGAATGAAACTATCAAAATTATCCCCCTCTGTAAATTGTGGAAGAAATTTACTGACCTTTGTTGCTTCTGGGGTTCTGTTACTCCCTTCCCCATTACCTCCATGACTCTGGCAAAGAGTATCTCCTTTTCATGTTGCCTCTGCCTTCTCCTTCTCCTCAGCCTCCAGCTGTCACAGTTTCTCATTTTCCTCAGCCTCACGACATCTCAGTTTCTCATTTTCCTCAGCCTCTAGACATCTCAGTTTCTCATTTTCCTCAGCCTCTAGACGTCTAAGTGTCTCTGCTGCTTCTATTTTTAAATGTTTGCCCTCCAGCTCAAGTCTTTTTAATTCCAGACAGATTTTTAAGTCCTCTGTGGAAAGGCTGAGCTGTTCATTTTCTGAGAGTTGTACATCTCCAAGGCCAGCCTGGTTATCCTCCTGATTGCTGGTCTGCAATGCAGCTGTGTCCAAAGCTACAATAATTTCTGCCTTAGCCAGGCTGGTGTTTACCAGTCCTTTAGCTAGGCACATTTCAGCCAATTGGCTCCTTGTCAGCTTGCCATACTCCTCTGATGGCATGCTTGCTTGCTCTACCTGACTAACTAAGGTAAGAAAAAAAAAGAATACAACAATTGTGATGTGAAACTCTGAATGTTCATTGTGTGGCTGATTGAGAGTGCAAACACCTTCAGAGACCACTGTACACAGGCTACACAAATTCAATATCCACACCACTACTAGCCAATTAATATGTGATGTGACTATCCCACCCCTGCCACCAATTAATATGTGACGCCCCTGCACTGGCCCAGTAATCAAGGAGCCTCAATCCTCACCACTGGCAACAGCTAGGGGGCATACACACTGGGAGGATGACAAGTACACACACGGTAAAGTGCAGTTTACCAAGACCACATAGAGACCACAGTCAGTCAGGGGATGGTTTCTCCCACATTCTCCAGATTCCCAATAAGAGTCCCCACTGGAACAGCTATAGGGTTGAGATCTCAGCCAAGTGGCCAAGCTAAAACCTCCAGCATATTGCCAAAAGCGCTTGTCCTGGTTCTGAGGAAAAGTTCATTTTATCTGTTAATGTTTTACATTGATTTTACTGTGGTGGAACGTTCCTTGTTTTTTCTACACTTTCCTGTTTGTTCCTGGGACGTACTTTGGTAGTGTATACCTGATTTTTTCTTGGATAGGTCCAAGAAAAAATACAAAATACACAGTCTCTCTCTGAGAGATTTCTTAAATTAATATCAAATATTACTGCTGTGTTAGCTTAGATGAAATCACATTTTGTCACCTGACTTCAGTTCCCAGGCTAAAACAGAAACTAACAGAAGTTCACATCTCTATGTTAAAAATACATATCTCTCAGATGTTTGCTCATAACTTGGAAGTCATAAAACTATAAAACACTTTTACATTTTAAACCTAGTAATTACTTCTCTTTCAGGACAATACAAAGACTTCTAGCTCTAGACATTGTGTGTGCTACACTGAAACTTAGAACTTTTGTAGCACAATCATAAAGCAACTTAATTTCACCTTATTTTTTTGAAGATTTGCAAGTTAACCTTTTTATGTTCTAGTTTCTGTTGTTAAAACATACATTTGCACAGGTATATAGTTTATATGCGTTTCTGTTCTAAGTCAGCAGGGCATGCTGTGGTTACGTTTTAGCTCAGTACATCACATACAGTTCTGTATAAATCATATCAACATTCACAAATTACATTATTTATAAAATTCCAGATAGCTGGGCTAGCAATCTATCACAGATTTATGCAATGACTTTCACAGGCATCTGCTTCAGACTGTGCAGCTCACGCAAGATACCATACAATATGATGTACATTCTAGAGCTCTGATAAGCACTAAAGGTGCCAGTCTCTTAAAGATATACATGAATATTATAACACTGGCTTATCCTTCAACAGTTATGACATTTGACAGTTATCATTGATTGTGGCAAACCATCCATTTTAGATAAGATATGAAGGCAGTCCTAACTGTGAATGTGCACAGCGAGTCAGTCTATTCCATTCTAAACAAAAAAGCTTTTGTTGGCTAGTTTCAATAGAAACAAAGTGGATGAAATCCAAATAATAATGTATGATAATATCAATTTGTAATATAGCTTGAAGACTCTGCATTGCCTCTTTAAATTTAGTTATTGAATTTCATCTGATGTTACTGCTTAATAAATTGGGTACTGTCTGTTTGTTTCAAGATTGTTTTTGAATTCTTTATGTGTGTTCTGGTTTAATGCTCAGTGCATTTTGGCATATTACAATTTACCTTGGGAATGTAAATAAAACCCAAGATATACAGATTGTTTAGTTCCAAACCAGTCTTGTATTGCTGTACTTTTCAGTCAATTATTCATGTGAAATCCATTTTGTAGGTTAAATATCTACCTTTCTATCTCTCTTAATATCTTCAAGTGCAGAAACAGAGACAATAATTACATCAAACTCTCTATGTCGACACTTATCTTAAACTGACAATAAAATGCTTTGCACTATACCACACAAACAAAGGCAATAAATGCTTTCCCTTCATGAGTGGCCCCTTCAAAAAAAATCTAACAGCAATATCAGACACGCTTTGTCTGAATAGTGGTCCTGTTAGGAAAAAGTTTTTTTTCATTAAGTAATTGTGAAAGTTGGGGAAGGGCCACAACATTAATCATGTGAGCTAACCCTAACCCATCAGCCTACCCTTACCAGCCCTACTCATTACCTGTTCCCTACCTGTTATACTATGTATGACACCTGCACACACTTCCCATATATTACCATACTCACATATGCACACAACATTAAAACTATGCCCTTACCTAACCTTACTTAACCCTATGCACACACACCTGCACCCATACCTAATGCAAAACATTAAACATATCCAAAAGCTTCAACTTTAACAAGCACACATACACACCCAGTTACTATCATTCAAAGTACATACCCTATGCATACATAATGATCGTCATTCTCATGTTTGATAAGATCACCAACTGACAGTGAGTGTTGCCAACAAAAAAAACACAGCAGTACACTGTGGCAGCAATGTCAGCTGTCTGCAAAGTCAACTGTTGCCATATATGTAAAGCCACAGAAGTGATCCCCGAGGTGAATTTACTATCTCCCATCCAATCATCAAGATTTTTCTTAAAGAGTGCTAGTGAGGAGCTTTGTTTGATATAGATATGTAGTTTGTTACAGAGTATGGGAAGTCTCTGGGACAGGAATCTATCCCTTCAGCATGTTCTGTTTATTGTGATGACAAGGTTTAAGTCCCTAGAGTGTGTAGCTCAGAGGGATTGGGATTTATTTAATGGTGCATTATTTAATGGTGCATGTCCAACAGCTCTGGGTTTGACATAGCTTTGTATGTTAGGCGGAGATCGCCTCTGAGTAGGCGATATGCGACAGAGTAAAGCTGGAGTTTTTTGAGATGGTTTGCATAGGGCATCTGTTTGAGGCTGGTAATCCTCTTTGTGAGGTATATCTGCAGCCTTTCCAGTTGTTGTAGATGTCTTGTGAGGTACATACCAAAAGGGGAGTTGTACTCTATAATGGGTCTAATGAGTGATGAGTAGAGGGGAACAATGACCTCTTTTTTCCTGGATGAGAAACCTTTTGTGATGAGGTGTGCCATGTAGAAGGATTTCCTGACTACTGTGGCAATGTGATTATCAAAGGAGAGACTACTGTCCACATGTGTCCCAAGGTCTCTTATCACACTTTCAGTGTTAAGTAGACTATCGCCTATGTGGTAGTTTATGGGTACAGAGTTTTTACCAAAGGGGATGATAATGCACTTTTTGGCATTGAGCTTGAGGCCATAGCTTTGACACCAGGCATCTGTCTCAGTGAGGCCTTTTTGTAGGATGTCCACATCGTTCGGAATTTTGATTATGGCGCCTAGTTTGTAATCATCTGCGAACTTTGTTAGCCAAAGACCTTCTGTGCTAGCCTATACTTCAGAGAAGTAGATACCAAAGAGGAGAGGACCCAGGACTGAACCCTGTGGTACTCCACTTGTGACTGGTCTGAAGTTGGATTTAGAGTCTGCTACTTTCACAGTGTGGATTCTGTCAGTGAGCCATTTGGCAACCCATCTTGTGACATAGGGATTTATACTTAGTTTATCTATAATTCCAGAGTGGGGGATGGTGTTGAAAGCCTTGGCGAGATCTAGATAGGCTGTGTGAACCACCTTACCCTCATCTACGGCTTTGGTGACCACTTCAAAGAAGTCTATCAGGTTTAGGAGACACAATCTGCCTTTTACAAACCTGAACTGGGTGGGGTCCAGAGTTTGGAGATTACCAATGTCATTGTTTTTAAGTTCCATGATGATACATTCCATAGCCTTGCAGACCAGGCTCATCAGGCTGATAGGGAGGTAGTTGCCAGAGTCCACGGTGGCTCCCCCTTTGTGGAGTGGGATAACCATTGCTGTGCGCCATTCAGTGGGCACAAAGCCTGAGGTGAGGCTATGATTGAACATGGTACTTAGGTGGGGTGCCAGTTCATTTTGTAGTTCATGTAGAACACAGCCTGGGATGTTGTTAGGTCCCATAGATGATGTGTTCTTGGTTTTGGAGAGTGTGTTTTTTACCTGTGCAGCCATGTTTACAGGAACTTTGCATTCTTCTGGTATAGAGATGGGCCCTTTAGGGGGTGAGAGAGAGGTAAAGTTGGCACTGAACCTATCTGCCAGGATGTTGGCAATATCAATTGGTTATGTATATTTAGTGCCATTGTGCTGTAACTCAGAGCAGATCTGAGTGTTGCCATTGAGATTCTTGACATAGCTATAAAATGCTTTGTGGTGGTCTTTAGAATCAGTGGCAATTTTATTTTCGTAACTAGCTTTGGAGCATTTTATGAGGGATCTCAGCTTGTTACTGAGGCTGACCATGGAGTTCTTTCAATCATGAGATTTTACTCTTTTTTGCAGCAGTTTCTTTCTTCTGTTGTAGAGTTTGTTTATTCAGCAGTTGTATCTCTATTGTCCATCAGCATGAGTGTCATGAAGTTTGCCACTTCCATCTTAAGAAGCGTGAAGTTGGCTTTGGAGAAATTTTTTATGGTGGTTTCCCTATTGTGGGGTGGGGTGGGATGTGGATGTCTAGGGTGATTAGCTTGTGGTCAGATCTGACCAATGAGGAACTGACCTCTGGTGTGGAACACTGGTTGCCCATGTTGGTAATGACCAGGTCTAGGATATTGCTACCCCTGGTGGGGGTGTGGATAAGTTGATCCAAGGCATTGGAATTTATGAATTCCAGAAAACGTTGAGCACAAAAGTTGGTACATGAGTAGTTTTTGAAGCACCAAGATAGAGCAAAGAAGTCTTCAAGAAACACAAAATAGTCTCAGAAACGCTAAACTTTTAATGAAGCTTTCGGGCTCTCAACCCTTCATCAGCATACATAGTTCCAATTACTTCACATTTAAATAGAGGAAACAGTTAAGAACACATGACCAAACCAACCAATAAAATTCAGGAAGACAACATATATACATTTTTATAAAAATAAAAAATCTTTTAAAAAATACAACGGTTTAAAAACATTTTGCATCTATTTTGACATATTAGCTCATTATGAAGCTGCAGATGACTATTATATCTTATAAATTATTAATTTGTTGTTTTAATAGTATAGGTTTTATACTGGTAGCATTATTTAAACCAGGAGTAGTGTCTGCCTGTAACCTTATTATCCACTCTAATTCCTTTATTTCCAAAAGGTTATTGACGTCACCCCCCTCATACCCACTTGTACAATGTCAATACATCTAAATTTAAAACTATGTGTATTAAACTCTGATACATGTTTAAATAGAGCATTGGTCTGTATCTGCCTATTGATTTCAGACCTGTGCTCTATAATACGATCTTTAAGCCTTCGCGTAGTCTTCCCTACGTAGAAGGCATTACATATCGTGCACGTAGCAAGATATACCAGTTTTGTAGTATTGCAATTAGCAGTGCAGTAAAACTGAAATGTCCTAAAGGTGACAGGGTGCTTAAAACAAGAATCTACTGCTAAAATATCCCCACAACATGTGCAATTGTAACATTTGTAAGTTCTTAACTGTTTCCTCTATTTAAATGTGAAGTAATTGGAACTATGTATGCTGATGAAGGGTTGAGAGCCCGAAAGCGTCATTAAAAGTTTAGCGTTTCTGAGACTATTTTGTGTTACATGAGTAGTTTTCCCAGTTAATGGTGGGGTAGTTGAAATCACCCATTATTAGGGTGTTAGGCTGTACCCTAATATTTACCAGTCTATCAAGAAATGAGGATTGGGAATCCTGGGGCATGGTGGGGAATCTATAGCAAGCTACAATTTGGATTGCAGTCTTGCCCAGTGTTAGTTGCATTTGGATAATCTTGGCTGCATTATGCTGAGCAACTAGCCTGGAGATGTGGATATCCTTAATGAATATGGACATGCCTCTGCCTTTAGTTTTTCGGTCCAGGTTAGGTGACCGAAAGTTGTGGTAAAATAAACAGCCTTTGCAAGTCTCAAACCCAGGACCCTGCACACCATAGCCAAAGTGATTTACCACTATGGTCTTCCTGTCATTTCTTTATTTTGCATTAATCTCTTATTGTTAGTCTTATGAATATGAAACAAAACTCACTGGTAAGAACTAAGATCCATTATATAAATTACCTGATTAATTAATTTATTAATTATTTTGTTAATTTATTTATCTTATTTTTCATTGAGATTAGACATTTACCTGGAGTGAAATAAGAAATGAACTCAGTTAAAACCCACAAAATAAATTATAAAAGTTATGACAATCCTTAAAGGTTTTCTATTCCTGTGTAGCAAGCCACATTAAACCTGAGCTATGAAAAATTAAAAATACAGCATGGAAAATGTTATATTATTAATTAAGTCATTCATTCATACTTTCACGCATTTCTGATAGAAAAATGTACAGTAATTCAAAACTTATAGTGCATCTACTATTCAAACCATTGTTGAGAGTAAGCAAAGCTACATAATTTATGATAATTTGCTAAATCAGACCACATAGCTGTGTGTATGTGTTATGGCTTTATATCTTCATGTTTTCGCTGAAAAATGACAATTAACAGAACACTGTCAGTATTTAAAACATTGGCTGTATACATTTTGAATGCTTTTGTCTTTATGGCCATTAGACTGATAAGACCTATAAATGATAGTTCTTTATATTTAGAGATGATTTGATGTGATAAATTCATTTTGCTCTGTTTTTGCTTCACATGACTTGCTGTCCATTTCTACCCTCACTGTGCATGAACAGTCAGAGCAGAGTATTATGGCCTGAGTGTGCTGCCTTTTGTAGTCCAGTATCTGATTCTAGCAGTCCCCACTTGCCTGCTGTGTGACTCTGAGTAAGTCATTTAACGAGGTGGCACTCTGAGGTAATTGGTAAATTCAGCTACATCCTCGATGGTCTCCTACATTGCATACCTAGTAATTTTCCATGAACTGTGGCATGAACTTCATCTTGGCAGCGATCATGGTATTTTCTGTTTAATCCTCTGTTGTTCTTTTTGATGATGCTCCATTAGCATTCAAACAATGGGTGTATGACAGACATGGCATGCAGATATCACTACTGTTTATAGACGGTATAACTCACCTATTGTCCTGCCCCTTTTAAGATGGTGTCTCTTGTTCTTCTCCTAATAACACTGAGGACACTAAATGGGATACATGCCTCTGAGGTATATGCCTTTCCCCTTCCCCAAGAAGAGATAAACAGACATTGCCCATTCATTCCTTTCATTACATAGCCCATTTCTTCAGCAGCTTTACCACTAATCATATGCACAGGTCATCTGGATCATAGCAGGGGCTCTATCCCTCTGTGTCACAGAGCCAGACTTACTCTCCCATACCGACTTGATAGTGTGGTCTACATGTCTTAGAAAATCTATTTAAGCATCATTCGGCAAGTGTTATCAAAATCTTTCTCCTCTCTCATAGAGAGTTTGTCATTTGGATACATAGGTTAAGCTAGCTGATCATCTGAAAGTATTTTACTGTTTACCGGGCAATTCAGGTAAAACTGGCAGCATGTAGATGACATGTCCAAGCTACTCAGTAATAAAGATTTCATCCTTCAGGTGATGCAATAACTGATATTGCTCAACAATTTTCCTTATGGTATGCACTGAATGATATGTAAATGTCGGTTTCACTTTACTTCAGATTTACTTCCCATTTAGGCATTGTGCAATTCTTACTTATGTGTATACAGCAGTGGAAGAAAGCTTAACACCCATTTGTTTTCTGATAGCTGTTTTTGTTCTATTTGGAATTATGACAGAGCTGGATTCTATCCTAGCAAGCCATAGACAAAAAGAAGAGAACTGATCCTGGACAGGATGCCAGTCCATTGAATGATTACTGCACAAACTCACATACATATCACATGCACACATTTCACCAATTTAAATCACTGGCTCATCTAATGGCATATGATTGGAATGTGGGAAGAAACTTGAGAAAAAGAAAGGACAACAGTCTCTGTACTGAAGGTACCACAGGAAGGAACCCAACCCGAGAACAAAGAGCAGTGAGGTAGTAATGATAACTGTACTGTCTAGCTATAATGTAAAGGCAAAGCTGGGTAAAATTATGGTTTGATGTCATAGTCATGTAAAACACCTAGAAACTGGTTAGCTTAGAAGTTGTTGACAAACTGACTGCACTGTTTTTCTTCCTATATACACTGAGTCAGCTATCATTTGCTCCAAATACAGCCATTTAACTGGAGTTTGGTAGTTTTGTTATTGTTAGGAGGCCTGTATTGTACATGCAGAGTACGCTGCAAGTATACCTGTATCAATATAGAAAATGCTGATAGCCAAAGCTGTGCCTAAGACATGGCTTAGCTGAAGGCTCTGCCTTCTTCACAGTCAGTGGCTGCCCTTTAATCACTACTAAAGCCATTAGCGTAAGAGGGATAATCTCCCTGCCTACACTTTATATGGCCTGCAGAGAAATAAAAGAGTTCAATTGTCAGTAGTGTCAGCTCTAATCTCTCACTGTCATTGAAATTATCATAGTGTAAAGTGTCTTTGTTCTTGCTGCCCACACTGCTCATGACCTGTGGATAAGCAGAAGGCAAACTGTCTCTGCTACTGCCAGTTCATTCCCTTTCCACAGCATTAAATTCAAAGGCGTATACACATATTACAGCAACTCATTTCTAAGATGAGAAGAGACAGAGCAGCTTTGAAAGTGAGACTTTGCTCTTTAGTCTCTGAGGTTCTTTTAATAGCCAGCTGGGCTAATATAGCTTTGATGAATCTTTCTAGGCAGCTGAAGTCTGTTTGCTTATATCAACTGACATCGTTAATTGTCTCAAAAGGTGGTGCTTTAATTAGGTGAAATGCAAGAATTCTGTCTGCTTCACAGGGCAGTGAACTCGGAGGACATGGAAATATTGGCAGTTCACCTCTACGGCATTTTTCTAGAAATCCAGAAAAATCCTTCCTAACTTTCAACTACTTCCAGATCAACAAGACATACATTTTACAGCGCTGCTCAGCGGGCACTGTAAAGCATATCCTCAGCAGGCTGTCCTCAGAGTTTTTCATATCATGACTACAGAGAACATATACAGTAATTATCAGCAGGCAGTGAAATTCAGTCTCCCAATGTATGAAAAATTCTTTTTGATTATTCTGTAAAATGACAATAGATCACCAAGTTCTGTACCTAGCTTAATACTAACAGAGCAATCCAGTGAATATTTCATATGTCTCAGTGTCACTTTTTACAATTTTAAATTTTACACATTAGCTAGATAAGGTACACTATATGTATGTATATGTTCTGTCTGACAGTTTTAGCCATTCTCATATGGAGGGGTTAACTAACAGTATTATGGCATTACTTAAGAGTTTGTGGCCTTAACTTCACCCTGAAACTTAAGAACAATGCTTTTGTAGCAGTGTATTTACTGTAAATGTTTTTTTTTTTTGCTTTTTTCAGTTACTTGGATTGTAGCATACCTCTCAACTTTCCAGATTTTTGCCTCATATTTTTGGTCAGTTCCTCACAGAATTTATGATTTTTTTGTCAAATCATTGAGGATTGAAGTAATTAAAAATAATAAATAATGAGATACATTTGAGTTTCAGACTTCATAGCCTTATACAAATACATAATAATGCAAAACCTGCTTTTCTAGCAACAGTCTAAATTCATATGAGCAATATATAAACTCTGTCCCTATTTTTGGGTCTTTGCCCCCCCATTATTTTTGGCTCTCCCCATATTTCTTGCACCAAGAGGTTGAGAGGTATCATAATAGAGTTTAGCTAGCTTTCTTTTCTTCTCTTTCAAATATTAGTTTGAAAGGACATGGTTAAAACAGAGTCTGAAAATAATCCAAAGCAAAACTTGAAGTCAACACTGCAACCACATTGCAGTCCAGCAGGCTTGGAGGCCTATATATGAGTAGCACATCCATTGCACATGGGTGGAATATTTGCAATGAACAGTGGTAATATGTAGTTCAAAACATGGAAGGGAACAAAGCTCAAGTGACGTTTTTGAGTATGCAGCATTCCGCCTGCTATGGCTGAATTCTATCTCTTTTGATTACTGCATCAGCGTTTCTTGGCAGTGAAAGCTAAGTAGGGTTGTACAACGTAGCTCAGGGCCATAGGTTGATCTTGCAGAACAAAAAAAAAATTGTCTACAATGGGACTGGTGGATGAATGAGTTTTTCTGCTTTATGCTACCACAACCTGAACTCATTATTCTTGGGGATTCTGTTTATAAACCTCCTACATTTATTGTTGACTTGGTAAATCTAAACCTTCTACTTCTGTCTTAGCGGAATTTGAAACCTTTAATAAATTCCCAATCCATATCTGATATATTATATTCCCGTAGCTCTCACTGCTTCGTGAAGCAATACTTCCACACTAATAATTAATGGCTAAATACTGCTATCCTACAGGCATGCTATCCTTAAAACTCACATCGGCATTATTTTCCCCAGCTATATCCTACAGTAATGCAGCTGTCTCTGTTACAGCAGCGCATATTTTGTTTACTGGTTTTACAGAGAGACTTCGTAGTCATTCCTTGAAACATCTTGGTGATCTGATTCATGTTGGTACTTGAACTGATCACAGTTTAAAGAAGAGATTCTAATAAGCTTTTCTCATTTCATCATAAGCAGAAGTATGTGAAGGGCTACAAATGATTTTTTTTCACATGGTACTAAATGCATAGCTTTTGGTCCAGTATCCTGAATAAGTGACAAAAATGGGGAACAGGATGTTATACTAGCAACACAGTATGAAAGCTACTGTGTCATGAGAGCTCAGGAAACTGGATGAAAGGCTTTTTTGGTAATTCCAAATGCTGTCCCCAAAACCTATACTCTCTGTCTTGAAAAAATGTAGGTGCATTTAAAGTTAAGGAGGGCAGCAGCACCTTTGGTTAAAATAATTATTTGTCTGTCTATCTATCTATCTATCTATCTATCTATCTATCTATCTATCTATCTATCTGTCTACCTCTTAGTGTATCTGTAGATTGGTCTATCTAGCTAATATTTCTCCATCCATCTAAATATAATAATAATAATAATGATAATAATTACAATAATAATAATGCAGACCAGATAGTGATGAAAAAATGCACCAAGGGGATGGCAAGTAAGACAACTGTGTTTACTAGGATAACCAAGTCACTTACTGTTATGGACCAGCCATTACACAATCTCAAATATTTGTAGCTATAGTCTGATAACTTAGTGTACTTCCTTCATTGGTCTCAGCCACTTATGAAAGTAACCTGTAAGGAAACGCATGCACAGTACTGCATACTTTGATCCCATATTCCCATGCACCTTACTTTGCGGTTCGCAACAATGAATTTAAAAGAATAATCATTGCTCATCCCTCCCACATGCCTTAGACGTTGTTCTAGCTATCCTTTTTCCCAGTCTACCACATTGCAATTTAGTTAGCCAGGAAGACAAATTTAATTTTAAATTCCTTTCCTTCTGTCATTGCTAATTACTCCGAGTAGGTCATATCCCAAAAATAATTGTACTAGGTTGCTTGTTAATAAGTGCCATAATATCAGTGATGCAGACACATGCTGTTTGTGACCTTTTTGTTTATGTTATTAATTCACAAAGCTCACTAGACCTGAATGATATTTTTAGGAAACTGGCAAAACTTCCACTTTAGACATGAATAATACTTTTAGGAAGCTAACAAAACTTCCATGCTAGGGGGTTGTTTAGAGTCATACATTGTGTTAATGGAGAATGAGAGAATCAAATTCAGGACCCCATGAAAGTAAACTCTTAATGTATTTGATTTCCATAGTCATGTGCTGGATACGTGCACATATGAAAGAGGCAAGACAAACTACTATGCATTTTTGGGTGATTTCCTAGGGCTCCTTTAACAAAGTGGGCTATATTATATCCCCTGTACTGCACCCTCTCCTCTCCAGAACACCCAAGTTTTGAATCTAAAAGTAAAGAAAGAAATGAAACCAAAGCTTCATGAATTCTCTTGAAACAAGGAGCTGTGCTTTATATTTCTTGCACAGCTTCAAAGCCTGATGTTCGGGAGCAGTCATCCAAGAATTATGCTGATTCTAATAAGATATGCTCCTTTACTAAGTATAGTTTTGCTTGCAAAGCTAGTTGATTTTCCCTCTAGCACTGAACTACCACAAAATCAGTGCATGCTAACAACTTTGTAAAAACTCCTTCATATTCTTTTAACACAGTATCTCAGAATCAAAAAAATACATCTCCGGTGCACTTTCTGACAGCATTTACAGTATACATTGCATCCTACACCTACAATCACTGTGCTGAATAACTACTCGCTGCCAACAGTGAAAGCACAATTTTTTTCTAATTTGAAATTTCGCTGAAGACTGCTTGCTATAATCAGCTTCCCTTTCTCATCAGCAAGCTTCAGTCTGGCAGCTCTAACTATGCAAATCTTTTCCTCTGACAGCTTAGCTTTCATGGTCTCATTTCCGTCTGCCTTGCTTGTACCTCTTCTCCTCAACATGATGAAGGTATGCTGATAGGCACTTCATTTTGTGAAGTAGAATAGCTTACTTGGCACTATTAATGAAGATTCATAAAACAGTTTTTAATAAATAATCTACTTGTATCTTGGGTAATCATGTTGACACACAAAATTGATTCTGTATATTCCTCACAATGACCCAGGAAAATTATAAGACATTGCCAAGACATTCAGCAACATAAAACCTATCCATGCATAGTGTTTACCAGCCATCACATTGTTATTGTGTATGTAGTCCTAAGTACATGATTGAATTATGCAATCAGCTCTGCTGCTATAGACGTAGGCTGTGTGAAATGTTCTTTGGTCCCTTTGTAACCATGACTTGGGCCAAAAGGCCAAGGGTAAATACAATACATAAAACTATGAAGAGTTAGGGTCCATGTTTTATTATGGAAATGGGAGGAGTCTAGTGAACACCCACGCAGACACTGAGAGCATCAAAATGCCTCCACTGTGGGTGGCTGTAAGGCAGGATTGAACCCTAAGTGAGTGAGGGACAGATTTTATCACCATGCCAACATGATGACCCATCATCCAGTTTTATAGACATTTCCACATATGGGCTGCTTCAAAACTTGCTTCAACCACTGAAACCAAAAGACAAAAAAGTTAATTTAAATCCTATTACTCAGAAGAATAGTGAATCTGTGATGCGTTAAGTAGCTGAAGTGGAGCGATGCGCACTGAACTGTAAACTTGGTTCAAAGACAACTGTAGATGGATTCATTGGTTGTAGAGTTCACAGTCATTAATAAGAAGTTTAACTACTTCATTACAATATTTTGTTGCAACATACTGTCCAAATCCCATGCATGGTACACTTGTTATTTTGGCATTATTGCTTATCGAATACTAATAGAGCAGCTTTATATCAGGTAGTCATTGTTAAGCATGGAAATCAATATCAGTTGTTCTTAATTCAAGTTTGCTTTAAAATTCCTTATTAACCAAAAACAGGTTAATGAACAAATTAACTACTTATATCCTAATTTGAGATTAAGAAATAAAACAGTCATCACATTCTTTTATTTTTCACCATTTTGCAAGTATTACCAACTGGACCAGTGACTTCTCCATTTGTATTTGAACCCACTTTATTAAACAGATAAAGATCTCAAATACTTAGGTGTGTGTCAATGCCCTCATCAAACTCATGTTTTTTTTTTTTTTTACTACAGAGGTCTGTTTCTGATCTCTCTTAGTTTTCAGCAATCATCTTTCTTCACCTCCCCTATTGATGGCCTGTCCGTCATTTTCTTTTTTCTGCTATACCTTTCTCAGCCACTGTTAAAACAAAAGACAACAACACTTTTACTTCTTTAGTACATTATTTAATACCAACACAACAAAATGTTCTCAGTTCTGAGGTTACATTCTCTGCCAAGTATAAGCCTTAGCATATTTTTCAAATTATTTTTCTACTGATGCAACTCCATGCATCTGCAAAATCTACACTGCCAAGAAATGCTTTCTGAACCATTGCATCTCAAACATAAGCCATTTGTCTGTGGGAAGATTTTTTCGAGTCTCGTAAGGGTACAGAAATATTTGTGTACACATTTACTTTGCAAAACTTGTAGTTCTTTTCAGTATAGTTGCATATCTAGGTACTCCCACAAACCCATCCTCTGTAGTATGTTACACACTCACTACATGCTAATGTAACCTTTATACTGTATCACTAATGTAACATTTATACTGTATCGCTAATGTGATCTTTATACTGTGCCATACATGTGACCTTTATACTGTATCGCTAATGTGACCTTTATACTGTACAGCTAATATAACCTTTATACTGTATCGCTAATGTGACCTTTATACTGTATTGCTAATGTAACCTTAATACTGTGTCACTAATGTAACCTTTATACTGTATCGCTAATGTTGTGTCTTTCGGCTTATCCCGGTTAGGGGTCGCCACAGCGGAACTCCGGTCCGCTAATGTTTGGTAGTGGATTTTTACGTGCCGAGTTACCAGCCCTGATGCACACCCTTCAGCGAAGGCACGCCCATTCACGCATGCCTCCACACAGAAGACGCTCTAGCTGAGACTGTATCGCTAACGTGACCTTTATACTGTACCGTACATGTGACCTTTATACTGTATCACTAATGTGACCTTTATACTGTACAGCTAATGTGACCTTTATACTGTATCGCTAATGTGACCTTTATACTGTATCACTAATGTAACTTTTATACTGTATTGTCTCATATACCTTACTTAGTGCTCTTTTTCAGTTTGCCATTTCTGTTCTGGCCTCATTTATAAAATCTAATATATGTGGGTTTAAAAAATACTATCCACACTCTGCATATCTTCCTTGAAGTCTAATATTAGACCTATATACGCAAGTTGATCTGAGTTCAGTAATTCCAAAAATATGTCTAGCTTCTTTTCAATTCATTACCACATCTCCTTTTATCATATGCTGTCAAAATCTTAGTTCATTATTTTTTCTTCTCCAAATTTTTGTGACATCCTCTTCTTTGTCTTTCTTATTTCTCTATATAGTATAACCTATTTGTATTATTCTTTTTTTCCAAGGTTTTAACATAAAAAACTTGATTAATACTTTTAAGTGTATAAAGCTGTACATAATGTCAGCATTTCTGAGTAAACCAAGTTTTGTGTCCAATAGATGTAGCAATTTTAAATATGTGTAAGTTTGTGTTCCCCACAATTTCAGGTGCTATTAATAGACAAACTTTTGTCTCAAGAGCATTGATAAATTGTAATCGTGTTATGACAGTATATTCATTGCACATTATTATAATTTGTTTCCATTAATAACATATTTAGGTTGGTGAATGTGAAAATACAGGAGCATAATAGGGATTCTAACACAAGAATGTTGTTCCAAAGCATTTTAGGAGCATTCATTCAAACAGTTTGCATTCATTAAAGCTTTTTCTTTGGAAAATGTTTTGAACATTTCCAAACCATGCGAGATGTACCTTGAAAATCTAAACAAAATATTAATGGAAATGTATGGAAAAACAAATGTATTTTTAAAATATAATCCTGTTTTCCCTATGTAGCTTATTATACAAATCACTTGCATTTGTACATACCTGCTTTAAAATGTTAATTTGTATTGATTAATGACATTACCTGTCAGTATTTGTATGGCTGACTGTTTAATGTTTCTTTAACATTTTAAGATGTTGAGTGAACTTTAGCAGAAAAGAAGCATGCTTATATTTTTCTAGCATCTTTTTCCCCGTCTGTGTTGTAGATGTCTATTTTGGCTGTGTTTGTGGGCACTTAGTGAAAATATGGCTGCTATTTATAGTCAGTTACACAAATCCATTAGGTCTGTTGGGGGTGTGTGAAGTAGTGCAGCTGAGTAGCAATTCATAGAGGCCATTTACACCAATGTGTGATGACCTGAAATGACTTATGTAAATGTACAAATAATAAGATGGAAATGAGAAGTGATACAAATCTTCGTAAGCTAAGGAAGTATGTTTTGCACCATTTGCTATTCATAGTCAATTTTCCCTACATTTCCGCCTTGATCACAGATGCACTATATAAAGAAAAGAATCACTGAATCTATCAGAGTTGCAAACACCAAGCTTTGCTGTTTCTAGGGCTGAGTTGCTTGTCTTGGCCAGGCCAAAACCACTTGTGCCCATTGACAATTACCCGCCAAGAAGGTGAAAATTTAAGCAATGAATTACTCATTATAACTTTGATAATAAGGAAATCCTTTATAGGTTCAGTGGACAGGGTCTTAGTGTGCCTGTTTGACTCCCATAGTGGCACTGGAGGAATGTGTGGACTTCCTATTCCAGTGGACATCTAAGTATGTATAGCCCTCACTATACTCGCTACAGTGACATTCCAGTGACAGACTGGGGACACATTGAGGGTCTCATAGGTTTCTGGTTTGAGGATACTGAAACTGTTTCTCGATGCACTCTTGGCAGATGTGGATCAGTAATTACATCTATTTCCTGCTGTCACCTCAGGACCAAGCTAGGACTCTGTATGCTTTTTATGGGATGACACATTTTCCTGAGATTCTTGATGAGATAGATTGCACTCATGTTGCAATTAGGGCCCCTCGTGGTCCACAGTAGGAGCAGTACCACAATAGGAAGGGCTACCATTCCATCATTTGCCAGGTGGTATGTGATACAAGGGGGTGTATGACCAACATCTCTGCCTAGCATCTTGGCAGTGCACATGACACCCATATCTGGTATACTAGCTCACTCTACCATCTCTTCTTGCATGGTAGAGTGCCCAGTGGTCAGCTTGTTGGTAAGTGGATTTTTTTTTTTGTTATTTAAGTAGTTATTTTTGTTAAACTGTATTGCAATATAGTAATGTTTACATTCTTGTTTTGTCCCCCCTCCCACACTTTTTTTTCAAGTGATACTGGATATCCACTGGAGCCATGGCTTATGATTCTAGTGAGAAGTCCTTCTGGACCTGTAGAGTAGACATATAACACATCCCTGTCCTAAACCTGTATTGTCATCAAGAAGTTTTTTGGCCTCCTGAAGAGCCATTTCAGGTGCCTGGATGAGTTTGGGGGTGGTCTTCTGTATGACCCACCCATTGTGTGTGAGATGTTTACTGCCTGTTGCATTCTACATAATATGACTATGGTAAAGTAACCCATGCTGTTGCTGAAGTTCACAGTTCTTTCTTGTCCCACCATGACTAATGATGACCAGCCAGCAGCAGTAGTATGGGACCCCATTGGGCCAGCTCATGCACGGCACTTGGCTGTGCAGGTAAAGAGGTGGCATCTACTCCAGAACTATGGGCCATGACGTTCATGCTAGTTTTTCCTTTAAAAGGATAAAACCACCACTACAGCAAACTCTCTCAGTCAAAAGTAAAATAAAGAATGATGTAGTCCATAAAACTTATGGATGACTGAGAGTGAAGCAGTGAGATACAAACGTGATGTAGGTTTCCCAAAATCCAATAAGTCTCCAAGATAATCAGTTGAATATAAATTTTATTTTGTTCAGACAAGCGCTTTCGCTAAAAGTAGCTTCATCAGGTCTATTTTATGTACAAATGAATTAAGGAACCATTTTTATAGTCTTAACAATTCAATTAAAAATAATTTCATCATTTACTTAAAAGGGAAATGTCACTATATCTAAAAACAATTCAGGTATAGAAAGAACTCATGTTTCCTTCTGACAAGCTTGTATAGTTAAAACTTGTTAAAAAATGTATATATATATATATATATATAAAAATATATGAAAATATGTATGGAAAATGTATGAGAAGTGTATATGAGGTATATATCTGAGAATGAAAAGTATAAATGCCTTAACATGTATATTAAACAAGATGTATGATTAGTATGTATGTGTATGAGCATATTGTATCATGACAAATACATCTTGTGTACTATAAATGCGCAGGATGGTATGATAGTGAAAAATATGTGTGTATGTATGTGAGTGTAATGGAATATTGTATATGTAATAACAAATAAATGAATAAATGTATATCTCTGAGGAATATGTATTATGTATGGATGACAACATCTTTTGTGCATGTGTACAGAAATGCACATAATGTATATAAAATAATATTAAACATAAAGTTAATGCATGTATGAACATGACTGAATGTGTATGGTAATAAAACGTGTGTCAAATGTGATTGAATTTGAAGCAGCATGATATATATGTACTAAGAATGTCTATATGTGTATGTAATAGTGATATTAATAATGATATATGTTATTCATCTTATGTTATATAATGATGTATGTATGTGTGGGATATACCTGTGGTGTCATGATTAACATGGACCTATGTGTATTGTCCATTGAATATTATGATAGATCAACATATAAACTTCTTAAAGATAATTCAGTAAAGAAAAATAAATAATAAAAATAATAATAAATTATAATAAACTATTCTGTGAATACTCTCAAATATTCTATCAATATTGAACACGTTTGCTTCTGCATTTTATCAAAAATGCTATAATATTGTAAATATAATAGATATAAAATACTCATATACTGCTGAATGTTCAAAAAATGCATATTATACACAAACACAAATAAATCACAATTAAAAATTGCTAGTAAATAGTGCAATCAAAATGCATTTGTTAACCCAAAAAATATTGTCTTACTTAATTTTCCTTCTTTTCCTCAATTTGGGTTTTATAGATACCCTCTCATTTAATCCTTTCCCACTGTCTGCTCTTAGACGTATAATCCAATCATTCTCTCTATCCTCCGTGTGATTCCGAATATCTCCTCCTCTGCTATTGATTGGTATAACTTCTAGGACTCTAAAATAAAAAATATGTGTGGAGTCATTGTCTGCCACATGTTTAGCTAAGGCATTATTCTGATAACTTTTCCTAATGTGATAGATGTGTTCTCTGATGCGGTCTCTGAATTTACGGTTAGTTTTTCCTACATAAAAACACTTACATACTTGGCATACTGCTAAATAGACTATATTACAAGTCATGCAATTTGCTGCAATAGTGGTGTTGAAGACTTTCCCTGTGTCTGGATGCAGAAAGGAGGGACTTGTATCTATGTATAGGCAGAAATTGCATTTGCCACATGGCTCAGTATGTCCTAAGTCAGTAACAACCTGACCACCCTTAATATCACATAACATCCTTTTCAGATTTTTCCGGTTCCTATACTGGAATTTCGGGATATCACCTACAATGTTCTTGATCTCTTCATTTATATCGAAGATTCTCCAATATCTACTTACAATATCCCTAATCCTATAGCTATCAGAGGTAAATGACGTCATAAATTTTACAACTGAGGAATTATGCTCATTACCAGTGTTTCTATATAGGCTGTCAGGACCAAAGTACGGTGTAGCAATGGTACTTCTCAAATTGGGTAGATCTTGTAAATTGCTCTCCACCTCATATTCCTGGTATCCTCTCTCTGATAGTCTGTCCTTCAGTATGTTGAGTTCTAAATTAAAGCCTTCAGTTGTAGGATTGAGTCTAGAGGCCCTTATCCCTTGTCCTCTTATAATGTTCTTAAATACAAATGAGGGGTGCATGCTGGATCTCATTAGCAAGGAATTACTATAGCAAGCTTTACGAAATATCCCAGTGTTGATCAATCCGTTGGGCAGTTTCTCTATGTACAAATCAAGGAACTCAATCTTATTCCTTGAATAATTCAACGTGAACGTAAGAAAGCCCGTTAGGTTGTTGATGGTTCTAAGGAATAATTCTAGTTGTTCTACCATTCCTTTCCATAAAAGGAAAACGTCATCGACAAAACGTCGATAAAAAATGACCTGTTCCATGAATAGCCCTGTTTTAAATAGTACCTCCTCCTCCCAATGCGCCAGTACCATGTTGGCATAGCTATTGGCGCATGGGGTGCCCATAGCAACCCCATCCACCTGCTTGTATGTGATGTCATCAAACATGAATATGTTGTTGTTTAAGACCAGATTCAAAAAGTAGGATATTAGATCTATCTTGGTCGTACTGTAATCACTAAGTTTTCTTAAATAATTAGAAATAAAAGTCGACCCTTCTCTATTCGGTATAACTGTGAATAATGACTGTATATCAAGTGTAACAAACGTGAACGACTCCAGTTCAAGTTGATCACCGATGCATTCATACAAATCTAATAGGAATTGTTTTGAATCTCTCAATACAAATTTATTATTATTTAGTACAGGTCTGAGATTCTTCTCTATGTATACAGATAGATGCTCAGTAGCCCAGCTTCGTCCTGAAACTATCGGTTTCATGGGAGGATTGACTGGGTTCTTATGGATTTTCGGTAGTCCATGCATGATCGGTATTAACGGTTCCTTGATCAATAAATATCCAAACAAATCTTCATCAATCTTATTGTTATAATGGAGGTCCGTTAGTATATTCTTGATTGTTTTTATAATGTTTGTTATAGCATAAGATTCAATGATTTCATAGAATCTATCACCTAACATATCCTTAATGGCTGTAAAGTACTGGTTGGTATCCATGACTACGATTCGTCCTCCCTTGTCTGCTGGTCTGACTACAATAGTACTGTCAGCCTGCAGACTCCTTAAACCCATTCTCTCAACATGAGTCAAGTTGTCAGAGTAATAGTGTCCTTTCTTGTAAAAAAACACGTAGAGTATAACTGATGCATGCTGTGATATGTGTAGGCTATGCTGCATGGTGCATGGTCTGCTGTCACTGTTTATTTGACATTCTTTTTAATCTTCAATTTTTTTTTATTGTTTACATGTTTGAATACAACTCGTGTTGCTGACCTGCCTAATTGCTCACTGATTCCTGTTAAGTGATGCTGAAAGGCATCAAATCAAAAAATAAATCAACAGTTATACATGCTGTAATGAATAAGTTTACTTTAATAACTTCTTCACTACGCAATAGAAAACAATTCTGTCGATGAAATATTCAGTTGTATATGCTGTTTTTTACTGTATTCTGTTCTATTGCACATCAGTTTGTTTTATAGTGTTTATTCATGTACCTGATGACTTTTTATTGATGATGTGTGTGTATATGTGTGTATATATACACACAAACTCCCCTCCTCCCAAAACCCATTCCAAGTAATCAGAAAGCTCTGTCAATTAATCTGTTTAACAATATAGTGTAACTAATTGCTTTCCAGGGATGAAGGGAAGATATATATATATATATATATATATATATATATATATATATATATATATATATATATATATATATATATATATATATATATATATATATATAGGTCTACCTGAAAATGCCGAAAGTCCTAAACGCCGACGATGAGAACACCGACACCGGAAGATCGACAACGGAGATGATCAACAGTTGAAAATCCTTACGCTGAGAACACCGACATGTTAAGGTAAGTGTGCGATAGTGACAGACTGCAGGGCTAGAGGCAGATTAAGTGAGTTAGGGTTAGGGCGCGGGTCAGGTGAGTGTGCGATAGTGACAGACTTTAGGGTTAGGGGCGGGTTAAGTGAGTTAGGGTTAGGGCATGGGTTAGGTGAGTGTGCGATAGTGACGGACCTTAAGGTTAGGGTTTGGGTTAAGGTTAGTGCATAGATAGTTGTGTATGTAAGGTTTAGTGTAGGTTTGTAAGGTTTTTGGTGTGCTTGTGTTGTGTGTGTGCTTTTTGGACAGGGGATTTGTTTTGTTTGTTGACTGTTGGGATTGTGGTTTGTCGGGCATGTGAAGTTTCATGTTTTTGAACTTTCGGGTTTCGCGTGTCGGTGTTTTCAGGTAGACCCATATACATAGATATATATATATATATATATATATATATATATATATATATATATATATATATATATATATATATAGATAGTTCCCTATCAGAAGCTTGAAACACTATAAGCCTGAAAATCAAAATCCTGAAAACTATAGACTGAAAGTTCAAAATCCTGGAAGCCCAAAATCCTGAAACTCAAAATCCTGAAAACACAAATAATGCTAATATGTCACTATAAAGACACTAATATTTACCAACTGACCCTGACCCTAACCCTAACCCTGTCTGTCACTATCGCACACTCACCTGACCCGCGCCCTAACCCTAACTCACTTAAACCACCCCTAACCCCAATATTTGTCACTATTGCATACATGCCTAACCTGCGCCCTAACCCTAACTCACTTAAACCACCCCTAACCCTAACATAAAACCAACCGCATACTTACCTGAACCCAACGCATGACCCAACACCACAGGGCTAACAATAGCAAAGCCACAATGACGTCAGTATGTCCATTTTGTGTTTTCAGGATTTTGAGTTTCAGGATTTTGGGCTTTCAGGATTTTGAACTTTCAGTCTATAGTTTTCAGGATTTTGATTTTCAGGCTTATAGTGTTTCAAGCTTCTGATAGGGAACCATATACATATATATATATATATATATATATATATATATATATATATATATATATCACCACCTCCCCAAAACCCCATTCCAAGTAAACAGAAAGGTCCCTCAATTAATGTAATTCATAGTAGTTCCAGATCAAATGAATCATACACATCTCCAATTGATAGGCCTGGTGATGATGCAACTGATTTGGAGGATGGAGTACCATGACAACTGTAAGGTGAGTTAGTGTGATGGTGAGATCTAGAAGAGGAATGTGATTCTGCTGTCAGTAACCAGATGCTGCTGAGTGACCATGACCATGAACAAGGATATGAGGTTCTGCTAGGTGTAGATGACTGTTGACATGGCCTGTGTGAAATGTATTGTGATTGTTCACTGTGACTACTGACATTAATGTCTTAAGAATTAGTATTAGTAGCATGTGATCTCCCCCCATATGTCTGGACAGGACCCCATCTCCTGCCACTTGTAAGACTGAGTCCATCTTGACTCTAGTATGTCCTAACTAGAGTACTAATGGAGGTGACAAGTGATGCTTTGTGAGCTGTCATACTACACATCAGTGTTACCATGGTGTCATCAGTGTTGCCATGGAATTATCCATGTTGTCTACCATTTCAAAGCAGTGCTGGAAATCAGTACACATCTCCTTGAGGACTATGAGCATTTCCAACTGACTTTATGTGGCACTGCTCTGAGCCTTAAAAATCTCACAGCACATTTCTTGTTGGGCAGCCAGTGCTTTAAGCATTTTCTGGGGTAGTTGTAAATATTTCCTGTGCCAGGTTGCCCTTTGCAGTGGTGTCACTGTGGGCACTATGGCCTCAGAATGCCTGCCAACATTATCAAAATGTTCTTCTGTATGTGAAGATACTTTTGTAGTGGTGCAGATGCTGTTCCTCTGGTACAGCCATGAATGATATGTCTATCTGAGCTTGGCTTTGACTTGCACTGTCACTTTCTGAATGTTGTGAGGAGAGAAAATATGCCGTTAAACTTAGGGAATGCCTGCCAGGCCTCAGACTGCCTCATAAATATAACTGTGTTATCATCATCATCATCATCAACAGCAGCAACATCCATTCTGTTGCTGATATCATCCATATTTAATGGTAGAGTCATAATGATTGCATCTGATGCTGACTATGAAAATAAATTATTACAAGATATTAACAACAATGCAACAGCATACGGTACTCTATGTTTACAATGGGGTAAACAGGAAACTTACCAATGTACACTGCTTTCATTTTTATTATTTGCTGATATAATCAAGGCTCCGGATGAGGGAAAGTCAATGCATACAGTTTGCCTTGACTTGGCCAAGGCCTTTGACACAATCCCCCAATCGGCCATCATCAAAAAGCTAATACAACTTGGTGTAAATCCCTATCTCATCAGGTGGGTGGTCAACTGGCTCACCAACAGGACCCTCAAAGTCAAAATAGGCACCTCTATCTCTGATAGCTGACCTGTCACTAGTGGAGTTCCCCAGGGATCTGTCCTGGGACTCCTACTATTTGGCATCTGTTTCTCAGAGGTCCAGGCAAAGACAAAAGGCCTGTAGAAAAGTCTTTTATTTAGTTCACTTCAAACTCAACCATCATGTAGCGGCAGTGGTCAGAAAAGCCTTTTACTTAGTTCATCTCATAATAAAGGGATTGCAACCAGAAAAAAAGGAGGTTATTACCTCTATATATACTCCTCCCCCCTCATTAGACCAATAATTGAGTATAACGCCCCGTTTGGGATGTACCTCTCCAAACATCTGTATCAACTGGAAAGGCCACTGAAATACCTCACAAAGAGAAACCATGGCCTCCAACACTTGCCCTATGCAGACAGGCTCAAATCACTATCACTCTACTTGGTACCATTCAGATTGCTCAGTGGTGATCTGTGTCTCACCTACAAGGCAATCTCAGACTCTGCAATACTAGAGATGCTCCATATCCACAAGTTTAACTCCTCACACACTACCGTCTCAAAAGATCTGAATTTAATATGTAACATCAGCAAAACCTGCTGGAGAGACAGTTTTGTCTCCCAGAGGCTACCCTGTCTCTGGAATAGACTTTGCATACATGTCAAATAGAGCACCTCATTGACTCTCTTCAAGTTCAACCTTGGTGAGTGGATGGAAAACCATAAATTTGTCCTCATTGATAGGGATGACAGGGGCTGACTGAGGTTTCTTTTTGGAGATAAACCTTTGGCAAGGATTGTTAGGGCCCCTGGGCATTAGCCTAGTAACCTCATATGATCCTATGATCCTATACAAAGCTCACCTAATAATAATGAATTGTGACATGTTTATATCATTCTCTGTCCCCATTTAATTCTGTCCATAAAACTTATGCATTTTAAAGCAACCTTCATGAGCTGATGAATGTAACTGCTGCTACTGCAGACATTCATTTGATAGAACAGTGTTCACACTACCTTTAATTATTCGTATTCTACCATCTTCTATATCATAGCCATCCCCACGGATGGACAAAAGGTATTCATCATCTGGTGTTAACATTCCCATAGGGGTGTGGAAAAATGCATTCTGCCCGGCCTTGCTTCTAGCATATGCTACCATATTATTTGCCCTTTTCTTGCATTGTGCCAAAGTCTAGTTCTGCCTCCAACTGCATTGATTTTAACAACTACTTGACTCCAGGCCTTGTTCCTCTCAACTTGTCTAGGCAGCCTTTGCCAAAAAGAAATTTTCCATATGTCCTAAGTACTGCCATGAGGACACAATTTTCCTCATGGCTAAAGTTATCAGTTCTAGACTTTGATCCCTTATTCTCCGTAAGTTCTACATGTTGAGAAAAAGAAGAAAAAGAAGAAAAAAAGGGCTGCAGTCTGTTGTGCATGACAGTAATGTTTGGATGACTTCAGCTATTAAAGTACAAACCACTGCCAGCTATTCCTGCCACCCAAATTTGCCAAACAAATCTAAACGTGTGTATATATATATATATATATATATATATATTTATATGGGTACATGTCAGTACATCGACAAGTTAGAAGATCGACATCCACTTCACCAACACATGAAATAATCGACACCGCAAATCACGGACATTTAACAGGTAAGAAGTTTAAATTTCGCTAATCATACCTACCATGTTTTAGTAAGTGTGGCAGTGTTATGCATGTGTGGTAGGCATGATTAGCGAAATTTAAACTTCTTACCTGTTAAATGTCCGTGATTTGCGGTGTCGATTATTTCATGTGTCGGTGAAGTGGATGTCGATCTTCTAACTTGTCGATGTACTGACATGTACCCATATATATATATATATATATATATATATATATATATATATATATATATATATATCTAAATAACTATCACAATATATCTATGCAAACTGCAATGTCACCCAAAAAGCATCACATTCATCACACATGTCTATTTCTAACCTTTGCACACTGAAATTTCACTAGCAAAATAATAATTGCTCTCATGTATGCATGATCACTACACCACACTTATGTAACAGTTCATAAATGTAACTTCAAAATGACAAAAATTACCACTTATGCAACTGTAACAGTACATGCACAGTATACATCCAAAGTCATTGCTGGTGACCTTTAAATCAATATTAAAATAATTGTTACAGTATCTCTTAAAAAATAATATTCATTTTTAAAAGTTTTCCTTACTTTGCTATGTTGCAGTATCCTAGTACATTTGTCACCTATCCCAGCTATTCATGAAGTAATTTGAAAGTTCATAAATCCAAGCTTTATTTAACTTACTCCGTATTCATTGCAAATAGCTTTCATGGACCTTATTTGCATATCCGTGTAGTGCTGCTGTCGCATATAACAATAACTCATTTGCAAAGTCCTGGACTATGAATACCAGATTATACATTTAGTGCGTGTATATTTCTGGAGACCACACAAGGAAAGGTACCTCAGGCTTCTTGAAAGATTCCAGATGAATGCCCCCAGAAATATGTCTGGGCCAGAGGTAATAGATATGAGCTAGAAGTTTTCTGACTTGTTATATGAAGCAAAAGATGAGACATTGCTTGTGTGCATGCCATAATGTCAATGAGACCTGAAATGGTAATTTGGGACAGACAGAAAAGAGTATATTTGGCAGCCTAAAGGCAGCAGATTAAAAGTAACAATTATTTCATGTACCCATGAAAGCACTTCTTCAAGTAAAGTGTGCTGGGCCCCATGGAATGGATTACCAGAATGGACTGTGAACAGAGAAGCCACAGAAGCAGGATGGATCAATGCCATCCTGAACCCATTTGGAAACCTGGGAAAAAGTAGCCTTCAAAGTATGAAAGGAATTTAATGAACTGTCTGCATTACTAATCTAGCTGCATACAACAATGTATAAATCTGTCTCTCAGTCATGACATCTCTTTTGTTTATTGTAAATTATTCATTTTTTTAAATTATAACATGAACAGGTCCATCTCTGATCTTTTTTCAGCCATAAACTGGTCCACAAAAGCAATGCCAGAAGTCTAAATCTCAAAATGTACTCACTTGAGGCACTCCTTAAAATGGTGAACATCGATATCTGTGCAGTGACTGAGACCTGGTTCAAGGCTCTAGAGATCACCCCTGCATTACCAGGCTATAACTCATACCACACTTTTCGGCCATCTAACCTGGACCAGAACACCAAAGGCGGAGGTGTGTCCATATTCATTAAGGATATCCACACCTCCAGGCTAGTTGTGCAGCATAAAGCATCCGAGGTTACCCAAGTGCAACTAACTCTGGGCAAAACTGCACTCCAAATTGTAGCTTGCTACAGATCTTCCACCATGCCCCAGGATTCCCACTCCTCTTTTCTTGATATACTGGAAAATATTAGGGTTCAACAAAACACCCTAATAATAGGCAATATCAACTACCCCACCATTAACTGGGAAAACTACTCATTTACCAACTCCTTCGCTCAATGCTTTCTAGAATTCATAAATCCCAATGCCCTGGATCAACTTATCCACACCCCCACCAGGGGCAACAATATCCTATACCTAGTCATTACCAGCATGAGTGTTCCGCACCTGAAATCAACTCCTTGTTGGTCAGATCCGACCATAAGCTAATCAACCTAGATATCCGCATCCTGCCCCCACCCACCACTAAGGAAACCACGGTAAAATATTTCTCCAAAGGCAACTTCATGCTTCTTAAGACAGGTGGTGAACTTCATGACACCGATGCAGATGGACAATACAGTTACAACTGCTGAATCCTGCACAAATGCACTCTATAAGCACTTACACGATAGCATGGATCATGCTATCCCAAACAGAAACAATATGCTATCCTCCAAAAAAAGGAAGCCAATCTGGTGGTCCCCTGCCCTAAACAAACTCTACAACAGAAGGAAGAAACTGTTGCAAAAGAGTGTAAAATCCCATGAGTGGAGGAGTTCCCTGGTCAGCGTCAGTAAGAAGCTGAGATCCCTTATAAGATCCACTAAAGCTATCTACAAAAACAAAATCGCCACTGATTTTAAGGGCAACCACAAAGCACTCTATAGCTATGTCAAGAATCTCAATGGCAACATCCAGATCTTCTCTGAGCTACAGCACAACAGCATGAAAATTACAGAACCATCTGATATTGCCATCATCCTGGCAGATAGGTTCAGTGCTAACTTTACCCCCCTCTCACCCCCTAAAGGGCCCATATCTATACAGGAAGAATGCAGAGTCCCTGTAATCACATCTATGCAGGTAAAAGCTGCACTCTCTAAAACCAAAAACACAGAATCCATGGGACCGGACAACATCCCAGGCTGCGTTTTACATGAACTTCAGAATGAACTGGCTCCCCACCTAAGCACCATGTTCAATCATACTCTCATGTCAGGCTTTGTGCCCACTGAATGGCACACAGCAACAGTTATCCCACTCCACAAAGGGGGAGACACCACTGATCCTGGGAACTATCACCCTATTAGCCTGATGAGCCTGGTCTGCAAGGCCATGGAAAGTATCATCATGGAACTCATAAACAAAGACACTGGCAACCTCCAAACTCTGGGCCCCACCCAGTTTGGGTTTCTGAAAGGCAGATCATGCCTTCTGAACCTGATTGACTTCTTTGAGGCATTCACCAAAGCTATATATGAGGGTAAGGTGGTTCACACAGCCTATCTTGACCTCGCCAAGTCATTCGACACCATCCTCCATTCTGGAATTATAGCTAAATGAACTAAACTAGGTATAAATCCCTACATCACAAGATGGGTTGCCAACTGGCTCACTGACAGAACCCACACTGTAAAAGTTGCAGACTTCAAATCTGACTTCAAATCAGTGACAAGTGGAGTACCACAGGGTTCAGTCCTGGGACCACTCATGTTTGGTATCTACTTCTCTGAAATACAGGCTAACACAGAAGGCCTCTGGCTAACAAAGTTCACAGATGACTGTAAACTAGGAGCCATAGTCGAGCCTCCAAATGATGTGGATATCCTACAGAAGGGCCTCACAGAGACAGATGCCTGGTGTCAGAGGCATGGCCTCAAGCTCAATGCCAAAAAGTGCATTGCCACCCCCTTTGGTAAAAACTCTGTACCCACAAACTACCACATAAACGGCAGTCTACTTAATGCGTAATGTGTGATAAGAGACCTTGGGACCCAGGTGGACAGTAGTCTCTCCTTTGATAATCATATCGCCACAGTAGTCACACCTCATCACAAAAGGGTTCTCATCCAGGAAAAAAGAGGTCATTGTTCCCCTCTACTCGGCACTCATTAGACCCATTATAGAGTACAACGCCCCTTTTGGAATGTACCTCACAAGACATCTGCAGAGCTGGAAAGGCCACAGAAGTACCTGACTAAGAGGATTACTGGCTTCAAACAGATGCCCTACACTAACCATCTCAAAAAACTCCAGCTTTAATCTGTAGCATATCACCTACTCCAAGGAGATCTCTGTCTAACATATAAAGCTATGTTAAACCCAGAGCTGTTGGACATGCTACACCTAAAGAAATCCCAATTCCTCTGAGCTACATGCTCTAGGGACCTACACCTTGTCACCACAATAAACAGGACATGCTGGAGGGATAAATTCCTGTCCCAGAGACTTTCTATACTCTGGAACAAGCTACCATCTATGTCAAGCAAAGTTCCTCATTAGCACTCATCAAGAAAAATCTTGATGCGTGAATAGGAAATAGGAAATACACCCCGGGGATCACTTCTGTGGCTCTGCTCGACAGGGGCACAGGAAATTAACTTTCTTGGGTGGCGTAAGCCAGTAACCTTGTTGGCTAGGCTTACTTAGTCCCTTGGGCCGATAGCCTAGTACCTACCTATGAACTTATGAACCTATAAGAGTAAATGTGATATATATGAGCAATGTAGAGTATAAGCATATTAGTACTAGGGTACAGGAAAAAAGGGGGCATACACAACTGGGGCGATATAGAGGTATCAAACTCCTGTCACACTGTACAACATTCCTGGAGAGTGTGACTGATAAACTTATACACAGAGTAATAGAAAGTAAGATGGAAGATGAGCAGTTCAGATTCAGATCTGGATGCAACACAACTGTCCCATTGTTTACAGTAAGACACATATTTAAGGAAAAGCTAGAAATGAGGAATGTGTCCAACTGGGCAACATTCCTAGACTTGGATAATTCATATAATTAGTATTTAAGGCAAAAGAATTTTCCCACTTCCAAAATAATCAGCTGTCAGTTGCGGGTTTCAACAAAATAAAGATAGACATTTTTAAGCCAGCCAACACTATCACTTAAGAAGCATTAACAAAACCGAAAAAATAATGGGGGACAAAAGCCCAAAATCAAAGATAGTTTTAATTATTCTAATTCACCGAAAAGCTAAGAGAGCAGGTTATGCATCAACATGAACTTTCTGAAAAATTGTACATCTTAAGTTTTGCTCAAGAAATTCCAGATAAGACAATAAATAATTTTGGGGCAATGGTCTAAAGTCATAGAATAAATATTACTTCAAAAATTATCTTAAATTAATAGAACAGCATGTTTTACATCAACATACATTTTCTAAAAAAAAATAAGAAGTATGAAGCTCTATTGACTGGCAGCATTGAGTCCAATCATTAGTTATTTACCAGAAAATCAAAAGAATTATTATGACGGACATTTAAAAATGTGAAGCAAAATCAGACATTCTACAAAATGTTGGGCAGTTGAAAGATGTGAACAATAAGGATTAAACTTTATACAGGTCATTATGAACTAATTCTGTTATTTACAAAAAAATCAAACATTTTACAAGGGACATAACAAAAAGAAGAGACTTTCTGCAAAACTAGTGACAGTTGAAAGCTGTGGTCCTTTTCAAAAACATATCTATGGTGCAGATCAGAGATGGCATGCAGTCCAGTCTAGGGTGTTTCCTGACTTGAACAGAATCCCAGGGTCTCTAGTAAAGTTTCACTGAAGTTTCAACAATTGACAATGCATATCTGATGTGTCTGGCATATGTCACTTTTGTTGTGCCATTTTAGACTGAGAATATGATGTTTTTCTGAGTTTCACCACAATGTTTTGTATTGCATTGTATGACCTGGTGGTAAACATTTTAAGTTTTTTTCCCCTTTTCTTCACTTTGGTGCGACTATGTAGTTGGTATATATCATTATGGGTAGTGTAGCGGCTCACCCCCCTGAAAAAAAGATGTTTCTATCTTTTTTTTAGCTCACAGTTTTAATTGTGTAATTTGCAATGAACAGTGTTTCACATTATTGTAGGTAAAATTATGTGACCAGACATAACACAAAGCACTCACAGCCTTTAGGTTTAGTCTAATCACATATATCAGAAAAAAAACCTCAGATTGTTGATGGCCTGTTCGTTGGCTGAACCATGAGCTTATACCTAGCTTATACCTATCCTTAAGCTTGATTTGAACCATTCAAAGTTCGCCAGCATTGCCGGTTACTTGAAATAGATAATAAGCTAAGTTTGAACCACACTGAAAAATGTGCTGGAGTTTTTATCTTTGAAGTTAAATACGGGCTTCTTAAAAGGGATTTTATAATACTTTACTTGTAATTTAGCAAAAATAAAATATGGCACACTATTAATACAGCTTAGTTATGGCGCACTATTAATGCACCTTCTTTTAAAAGCCATGCTTAAAACAAAAACAATACTAGTGGAAAAAGACTTGTAATTTTGCCAAAAAGAAATTTACATTGTTGTGTCTTTAAATTTAGGATTAGTATTTTAATAAACTGACTAGGTGCAAATAAAGGAAATGAAAAACCTCCAGCTCTTGGTAGACAAGTCATCATTCACAGTAGAGCAGCACTCATTAAAATGACAAAGAACCCCCACAGCATGACACTAATTCACTTTTGTCAAAGAGCTATGTACAAGCAAGCTCCAGGCAGCTGATACATGTAAACAGACTGAAGAGACTTATGTACAAGCAGGCTCCAGGCAGCTGATACATGTAAACAGACTGAAGAGACATGTACAAGCAGGCTCCAGGCAGCTGATACATGTAAACAGACTGAAGAGACTTATGTACAAGCAGGCTCCAGGCAGCTGATACATGTAAACAGACTGAAGAGACTTATGTACAAGCAGGCTCCAGGCAGCTGATACATGTAAACAGACTGAAGAGACTTATGTACAAGCAGGCTCCAGGCAGCTGATACATGTAAACAGACTGAAGAGACTTATGTACAAGCAGGCTCCAGGCAGCTGATACATGTAAACAGACTGAAGAGACTTATGTACAAGCAGGCTCCAGGCAGCTGATACATGTAAACAGACTGAAGAGAGTTATGTACGAGCAGGCTTCAGGTAGCTGATACATATAAAGAGACTGAAAAGAGTTATGTACAAGCAGGCTCCAGGCAGCTGATACATGTAAACAGGCTGAAAAGAGTTATGTACAAGCAGGCTTCAGGCAGCTGATACATGTAAACAGACTGAAGAGACTTATGTACAAGCAGGCTCCAGGCAGCTGATACCTGTAAACAGACTGAAAAGAGTTATGTACAAGCAGGCTTCAGGTAACTGATACATGTAAACAGACTGAAAGAGCTATGTACAAGCAAGCTTTGGGCAGCTGATACCTGTAAACAGACTGAAAAGAGTTATGTACAAGCAGGCTTCAGGTAATTGATACATATAAACAGACTGAAAAGAGTTATGTACAAGCAGGTTTCAGGCAGATGATATATGTAAGCAGACTGAAGAGGGTTATGTATAAGCAGGCTTTGAGTAGCTGAAACATGTAAACAGGCTGAAACATTGTGGTATACTGAAGTGTACACATACACTGCATAGCAATGAGTCTGCATAACCATGTACTAGTGACTAGTGTTCCCAGTGTGAGTTCAAAGACTGCAAATGCAGTTATTAATAAGTTCATAGATTAGCATGAGGCTAACTGCCCAGGTTGGACATTTTAGCCAATTATCCCAGCTGGTGCTTAAAATTAACCTACCTAACCCTTTCAGAGATCTATATTTATATATATTTTTAGTGATAATTATTGGATTACACATGGATGTTTGGAGGGGACCCATGCATTGGGATAAAACATTTAGGAGCTGCTCCTGTCCATTTGAACACAAAATTTACCCCAGGGGCAGTCATGGGGTAAATTTTGTACTTCACAATCATTGATTCAAGTTACGCTTGAATGTGCTAAGCGATGAGCTTTGTTTTATGTGGATGAGGCATCTGTTTCAGAGCAGTTGTATCCTCTTCAAGATATACCTGTCCCTCTAAGTCATTATGTTAATGTTGCAGAAGAGGTTTAGGGCCCTGAACTGAGTATTTCTGATACCATCTGATTTGCGGATATGAAGTACATCAGTAATGAGTTGGATGATACCTTGTATGCTAGACACATGTGTATAAGAGAATGAATATAGTGACAGGGCTTTGAATTGGTCCATGTAGTTCATATTGTTTAGGCCTTGTATCCTTTTTGTAAGGTATCTTAGTAGGCATTCCAATTGTTGCATGTACCTAGATAGATACATGCCAAAAGGTGCATTTTATTCAATGAATGGCCTAATGAGGGTTTTTTAAAAGGAGAAAACAACATCCCTAGATCTAGAAGCAATTCCCCTTATTTATGAGTTTCCCCATATAGAAGGCCTTTCTTACCACAGTGAACACATTCTGGTCAAAATTTAGGTCACTGTCCTTATAAAGTCCTAAATCCTGAACTACTTTGTCAAGTCTTAACAGTGTGCTGTCAATGTAGTAGTTCCCTGGAGGAGTCAACTTTCCAAAAGAGATGATGATATCTTTTTTGTCATGTAGCTTTAGCCAGTGAGACTGGCTCCAGTTATTTGTTTATGACAAGCCTCCAAGCCTCCCAGTAGGATGACTGAATCTTTTGAGAATTTGATCACTACTTCTCTGCAAACTTAGTTAGCCAATATCCTTTGTTACTGGCTTTTATTTCTGAGAAGTAGATGCTGAACAGAAGACAGCCCAGCATCAAAACCTAAGAAACACCACTCATGACTGGTCTTTTGCAGAAGAGCATTCCTCTGATTTGACCTCCTGCAATGTACTGTGAGCCAGTTGGCAATCCATCAGATGATGAAGGGGTTTATTCCTAGTTTAGTAGGCATTTCTAACATGCCTTAGTGGGGGGTTGTGTCAAAAGCCTAGAGCAGGTTGAGGAAGGCAATGGACATTGCTTTGGTGACCTTTTCAAAAAGTTCACCAGGGTGAGTAAGCATGAGCTGTCTTTGACAAATGCAAAGTGAGATGAGTCCAGTATATGGGGGTTTCCTATGTCCTTACTAATTAATTCCATGATAGTCTTTCCATGGCTTTGCATATGAAACTGGTCTAACGTATGGGCCTGTATCTGCCAGGGTCCAGGGGATATCCTCCCTTATACAGGGGAATAACTGTTCTTCATTCACTTGGTACAACATCCGTATGGATGCTAAGGTTGAATAGCATTGTTAAGAGTGTGGCAAAATCATGCTTCATGTTATTCAAGATGAATCTTGGCATATTGTCAGCACTGATGCACTATTTTTTGTTTTTGATAGCACTTTTAGGATGTGGTATTGTGTTATATCTGGTTGTGTGTCAGTGTCAGATATTTCATGTGAGGGCATGAGAGAGGAGAAGAGTAAAGTCTGAGGTGAATTTATCAGCCGGCAGGTTAGCTATATCTTTATCTTCAGTGTAGGTAACATCATTTACAATCAGCTCAGTGTATTGTTGCATTTTACTCCTGAGATTATGAACCTCATGATTTTCTTTTGCTTTGGTGGATATTTTCACCTTCAACTTGGATTTGGTAGATTTAATTAAACATATTTCTCCCTTGGTAGCCAGGTTAGTTCCATTAGGCTAGTAGCCACCTTCAGGGGAGACCAGGGGGAATTTGGCCTGGGCATTGGGAAATATCCCCTATTTGTCATTGTTGTGAGTGGGACCCATTTTTCAGGAGTACTTCCTGTTTCCATTCCAGGAGCAAAAGTGGCCCAGAGAAACAGAGTCAAAGAAGGAGAGAGAAGGAGATGATAGAGTGGTGAAAGAAATAAAGGAGAAAGCAAATATCAAGACTGGAGAATGTGTTCAGGATTCTGCTGAGATGTTTCAAAGAAATCTGTTTTATGGAGATGAAAAAGTAAATAATGAAAGTATAATTACACCAATCTGGTTGAGAGGGTTGCAAGATGATTTACTTAAAGAAATGATGGTGCGGAGTGAGCCAGAAAATGAAGAATATGATTCCTCGAGGACATTATGTAGAATGCAACGACAAACCTAAAGAATAGTGGTGAGATAGGAAAAGAAAACAAACGTGGAGATAGTAAATGAAGGCAGAA
The DNA here is from genome assembly GCF_019279795.1 of Protopterus annectens. Lineage (NCBI taxonomy): Eukaryota > Metazoa > Chordata > Ceratodontiformes > Protopteridae > Protopterus > Protopterus annectens. The sequence continues at coordinate 1,258,803,105 of NC_056726.1, forward strand.
GAGGAGTTGCAGAAAAGAAGACGTAAAAATAAAAAAACAGAAGTATGTACTAAGGATTCAAAACAAAGAAGACAAATAAATGAATAGATATGATGTGTGGAACAATTTAATAGCTCCTTTGGATGTAAAAGCACATAAGATAAGATAATTTATTCTTATTAGAGAGATGTTGTGGCATTATATTCAAGACTGTTTTTTCAATGAAAATATTTCTTGGAAAATATGAAAAAAAGAAAGAGTATAACCCATAGAGTCTTTATGTGATAAAAGCATTTAACAGGGAAGCAAAAAAGAAAATCCATGTGCAATTTCGAACAAAGCAGAAAAAGAGACTTTGAAAGGACATTTGAAAACTTTATCTAAAGAAGTACTGGACATTGCAGACATTTATCATGAAAGGGGTTTATGGACTGGTGGCTGGGATTGTAATATTGTGTTAAAAATAGAAAGACAAAATAATATAAATACAGTATACCAAGCTTGATAAATGTTGGGGGAATGAGGGTGCCATAAAATTCTAGGAAAAACCCAAAACATGTTATTTTTTTCCTTTCTTTGTGGAAAAGAATGACATTTGATAAGTAACTGTGGCAAAAGAAAATGTTATACTTGTGGAGAAATTGGACATGATGCATACAAATGTGAAATGAAATGTTATGAATGTAACAAAATTTGACCTTTACGAATGGATTGCAAAAAGGAAAATAAGAGTAAGGAAAAAGAAGAAATAGAAAGAGGAAAAAATGAACAAAGAGAAGAAATTTTAAAAATGAGACGAGAAAAATAATAAAGAGTTCATATTAAGGATAGACATCTTAATACTTCCAAAACAATTATCCTCAAATAACATACAGATCCTAAAAATCCTTGGAGCTATAGACCTATTTCTTTGATTAACCTAGCTATAGCAATTTTTGCTTTAATAATGACTAACAGTTTAAAACCCATTATCCCTAGTATTATTTCACCTAACCAAACAGGCTCAGTCTATACAATACCGACAGACTTGTGATAGCACACTGACACTAGACACAATGATAAACATTTCCAATTAAAATCAAACCCCACTATATGCCCTTACAGTTGATGCCTCCAAAGGTTTTGATAGACTAAATCTAAGATTTATTTTCTCGACCTTACCTTACTTTGGCATACCTCCTTGTTTTATTTATTCTATTAACACTCTACACTCCTATGCTTATACATCATTATGTATTAATAGGATATCCTCTCCATAGATTGCTTTCAAGAATGGAACAAGGCAAGGCTGTCCATTATCTCCTTACCTTTTTAAATTATACATTGAGCCTTTATTTTTACTCATCCTGCAAAAAACTTCCATCACATTCAGATTTTATACAACACCAGAATAACATTTATATTTCATACTTCCAAACTCTGACTTGTGAAAAAAAATTGAACTCCATAGATACCTTTTCTAAATACTCCAATTATAAATTAAATCCAGAGAAATCCTTAATTTTCCCAGTCAATACATCTTACCAATCACTTGCTTAATTCCATTATATATGTGCGCATCTATCACACACTGTGTTCATAGCTTTCAGCCTCTTGGCACAAAGCCACGAAAATAGGGACATATTTTAAATATTGCTCTTATAAACTTAAAACACTTGCTGAAATAAAATATCTTGAGTTGCTAAGCATTTTCTGAAGGAAATTAAGTTTGAAACTCAAATGCCTGCCATTATTTGGTGAATTCAGTCCTGAACGATTTTCCCCAAAAATCCAGAAAACCACTAATTTTTGGAGGAACAGACCAGCAATATGAGGCAAAAATCTGGACATTCTGCAAATATCTGGACAGTTGAGAGGTATGACTGTCTTACACTGTTTGAGTAATAGATGATCTTCAGAAAGCATAAGACAGTTCTTACATTGCCTGAAGATAGCCGTCTCAGTCAGGCTGGCAACAGATGTTGTGGGACAGTATGGGTCCATAGTTTAGACAGGAATGATTTAGAGGGATGGTGGGGAGTATAACTGCTTTGAGATGGGCTGATGTTGGGATGAAGAGGTTAGTTTAGGTAAACTTCTATTAAAGAGCAGCAAAAGAGGTGCCTAATTTCTTAGGCTGAGATATACATATATCCCCAATAGGCTTTACTACAGCTCAGGGTATGATTTATTAATGCTTGGCACAGATTACTAAAACCTTGAGTTTGGATTGTTAATATTATATGGATTCAGAAAGTTTCCTGCAAGGAAAGGCTTTTGCACAGCCAGTACACTACAGAGCAAGTCCAACAGTCGTGGTGTGCTGAGCACAACTCAACATAACTTTTTTCTTACATTTTTGATGAAAAATCTCACTCACCCTTCAAGAATTTCCATGCTTGTCAAAGTCTTAAGTAAAAGACCCTGGGTGAACATAGCTCAGTGCAGGATACAGGAGGCAAGTTAGAGAGAAAACCAATCCAAAAAAAGCCAATAAATGTAGTCAATGGGGCTCCATGACTCAAAACCTGTGAAACCATGATTCCCTCACCACTTTAACTATTTACTGCAGGTCTAAAGCCCAGGCAGGCTAGAAATTTAGAAGTTTAACTTTTACAGTGGAGGCAGGGGAGCATGTGGTTACTATGGCAACCAGAAGGTAGCAGCAGGGATAGCAGTACTTAATGTGACAGTGGAGGATAGGGGTGTGGGGGTTGTAACAATGTAACAACCAAGCATCAAGAAAATCAACAGTAGTTGTAACAAACAGAAAGCTCTGTAAGTGAAAGCTTAAACATACAAATAATAAACTGTTAGAAATGCTGCATCTAAAGAAATCTCAATCCCTGTGCACCACACGCTCCAGAGATCTCAACCTCATTACCACAATCAACAGAATGTTCTGGAAGGACAGGTTCATAACCCAGAGACTGCCCATGCTATGAAATAGACTTCCCATACATGTCAAGCAGAGCACCTCACTGACCCTCTTAAAGAAAAGTCTCAATGAGTGGATGGGAAATAGAAATTCACCCCGGGGATAACTCCAGTGACTCTACTCGACAGAGGCACTGGGAACTAAGGCCAGGTGGCACGATGCCGGGGTAATCTTATGGCTAGGCTTGTAAAGGTCCTAGGGCCATTAGCCTAGTACACACCTATGGACCGATGAACCTAAGAATATTTAATCCTTTCAACAGAATTTGAATTTAAACAGTTTGTATGGGCACATATACTGCAACAAAACTTACAATGCTGCGACTATTACAAAACAAAACTGCGAGACTATGGCATTTCACTAGAAAGAAATGATAGGAAATGTAGTTATGGCAGAAATGCAGTGAAATATGTATATATTTGTAAACGAGGCACATATCTTGCAGTGTATCACAATTGTCCCACAATTGTGAATGCAGTTACAAGACTATGGCACCACACCAAGCAGAAATCACAAACAAGTCTGTTTTTCAGTAAAAACAAATAACATAATGGTTAAAAAACAGTATTAAGTCACAGGTGAATTTTAAGTGCAATTGTAATATGCAAGGATAATTGAAAAATCTCCCACTTCAAGGCGTTCATGCTTCTCAGAGTCTTAAACTTGTAAATTTTAAGAGTAATAAGGGAAAAATGTATTGTAAATCTGAAATTGCTTTATCTTGGAGAATTCCCTTTTCTTCCAGGTACAATGATTGTGGGTAGTATACAGAAGTAGTAGTGATATGCGGGTACTGCTCCTCACACTGGAGGGCACAGGAGGATTTATTTCCTTACAAAAAAATATTTTTATTATATCAGTGGCTTTCACTGTTCCCTATTCTTTCTCAGACATAGCACTTTACTTTCATAGCTTAAAGACTCCCTCTATCAAGTCTCAGACATCCACTAGGACAACAAGTGACTGCACATGTGGTTAAATACTCAGATTATATCCCTGTCGTAACTCATTCTCAAACTTGGTAATAAAGCAGCCTCAGGATATGCCTTTGGTCTCTGTGGGAGCTTCTTCAAAATATGTGACAATGGAAATACATATATCAGATGGCTTAGCTCAGGAAAGTGGAAGAGTTTAATCTGCATACATACATACATACGTGTGTGTGTGTGTGTGTGCGTGCGTGCGTGCGTGCGTGTGTGTGTGTGTGTGTGTGTGCGTGTGTGTGTGTGTGTGTTTAAACAGAGAGAGGGGACAGATACATACAGAGATTTATATAAAGTACTGACGTTTTTCTTTTTCTACTGCTGAATAACATACCATCAGAAAAGCACAGGGAACATTTTTGTGTTACATGTACATCCACAAATGAATTATTTCAGGACCTAGTTCAGCTGAAAAAATAAATATAAATTCTACAAGCTGATCATTAAAAAAATAAATGTGGTACTTTTAGCTGAAACTGCTGTTAACTACAAAGTTTTGTTTTTATCTGTGTAAGCAGAGGCCCATTGAGACAGTGATGCTGTATTTTGCTGAACTAAATAGTATGCTTTGAGCTGTGAGTTTGTTTCAAGTTTGGATAAAGCACTTAAGAGACAAATACATGAGCAGCATTTGCAGTGAGATTTGCAAGAGAAAACTGCTCTCAGGATCATGTTTAATGTTTCCAAAACTGTTCAAAATTTCTCAAGTAGCGGGACCACAGAAAACGATATGCAACAGCTGATGACGCATTAGATGCAAGTTAATGCAGTACACAAAGTTAAAATAAAGACAAATACGGTAAAAGATAACAATTTCGTATTGATACAGCCACAAAAATCACTTTTTGTATGCCTGTAATTATAAAAAGGCCGAATTCCACAGAGGTGGAAAATTGGGGCAGATTTATATGCATATATATATATATATATATATATATATATATATATATATATATATATATACACACATATATATCGGATTTGTTAACTGGTTAGGGCATTGATCAAATTGGACTAATTTCAGTCTCAGCCCTGAATGTGAGCACACATCAAGTAGAAAAATAAGAATAACTTATACAACAAAGGAGCACAAGAAAAACAAAAGACCAGTTAATGTGCAATAGAAAAATGATTTAAGAAGGTAGTCAGCAGAAGTCACTATGTATAATTTTTACATAAGTTAGAGTAGTGACTTGTTAGGAGTTAGAAAAGAGATGCTGTAGTAAAAAAATGAGGCAGTATGTACTGGAGATTAGGCAGACTAAAAATGTGGCATAGTAATGTATAGTTGGAAGACAGGAGGGAAAAATAATAATCACAGCAGAAATAAAAATGCAACTAAAGATAACAATATGAAATCAATTGAGAATTAAGTATGTTTATGATAAGACATAAAAAAGAAAAGAGTCATTTATGTCTATATTTATATAAAGGATAAAAACACAAGATGGAAATTTAAATAGAACAGTAGTATTTATATTACACCTAATAGAACATTTAGTGCATTATATTTTAAGAAATGCTTATGGAATGCTGCCGTGAGATGTTAAGCATGCATTGATGTGTGTTTACCTGTGTTTGGTATAATAATGGTAAAAGTGCACCCTGAAAAGCAAAGAACAATGTTAGTGGTTCAACAGGTGCTGGAAGACCAGAAGGTTGTGGGTTCTATTTCGACTCCAGGTAATTGTATTACTGACACTGTAGTGCAGCTTCAGGGAGATGAGGCTTTTCTGAGTGTGTCCTCTTTGGATGAGATGTTAAACAAGGTCCCATCTTCTTGAGTTGGTGGTAGCTCAGCTGGATGTAAAAGACCCCATAGCATCTATCAAAACATGTAGGTGAAGTAACTTAGCCAAATTTCCCCTAGAAGTAAAAATACCACCTCGGTTTTCACCTGAAAAATAGTTCACTAGCCAAGTAGGACTAAACCAGTCAATAAAGAATAAATAAATAAATAAATAGATGATTTGCTTTTACTTTTGACAAGATTTAAAGGACTAGCTTTGCATGGTGAAAATGGTTGCTGAAACGGTTGTTAACCTGAAAACAGATTTATGCCTGAGAATCATTGTGTGTCACATAAGTTTAGTTTAGTGCAAGAAATAGTTGATTTACATAAAGAAACATTTCATGAAGAGAAGAGTAAATGGTGCAAAAGTTGCAGTTTTGGTGACTCAGATTGTGGTATCAATGTTTTGCAAAATCAGGCTGTTACTATTTGCACTGAAGGAAATGTTTAGTAATGAGAGTATTAGTCTTCAGAGAATCGCTAATATTAATCTTTTGAAGCATAGTGAATGAGCATCTCTTTCAGTTCTTGCTATAAAATGGGCAATAACATGAATATATTTGTGATTATTATAAAGTGACCATTAATAAAACTACAACTACAGAGGTATACCCTCTCATTCTAGTGGAAAAGCTGTTAGCCATGTTAGTTGAGGGGAGCTGTGTTCCCAGAACAGATCTAGTCACTGTACCGCTTAATGCTGATTCTAAAAATAATGTGATGATTAAATGTCTGTGTATAACATTTTGCTATTCGTGTGAGGTTTGCACTGTTTTCAATGGAATAATGGAGAACTTGTTCAAGGATCTAACAGTAGGTGTGTACTTGGATGCTATAATTACTTGAACAAAGAATCTGAGCATTTCATTCATTTACAAAAAGTATTTCAAACATTCGAACATTACAGATGGATTTAAAAAAATCAAATTTGAGTTTCATAAATCACAGATTTAATATATAAGACATGTTAAGGACAGGAAATGAATATGCCATTCCGCAGACAATAACAAGAACACTCAAGACCTACATGTGCATAAAAGAGTCAAGGGTATTTACTGATGTTATTAATTTTAATGGGAGAATTCGCAGCTAACCAAAGTAGATTTCTATTACTGTAGCATTGGATGCTGAAAGATAATATGTTATGGTATTTCTTGATGTGATTAACTATAATGGGGTATTCAGATTTAACCAAAGTAGATTTCTATTACTGTGTTACTGGATGCTGAAAGATAATATGTTATGACATTTCTTGATGTAATTAACTATAATGCGGTATTCAGATTTAACCAAAGTAGATTTCTATTACTACTATATAGGATGCTGCAAAATAATATGTTATGACAATGGAAACCACTAAAGTAAAACCCTTGCAGAAAAGTAATAAAATCCTTGCTTGTAGTAAGGTGCTGGCATACTTTGAATTGAGCTGCCAGTATCTGCCGGTTGTGGTTCTTAGGTTATGACATAGAAGCAGTGACTTAACATGTTATGCCTTTAGGGGGTGAAGAACCAGTTGGTCTACATCAAGATCTTACAATGAACAATGATGCAGTGATTTATTGTACTTTTATAATTGGCAAAAACTGAAATGAGTACAAAGTGGTACCGTACAGTAACAGTAAAATGTTTCATAGTTGAAAGATTGTCACTGTTACTACAGAATTACAACAGTTGAATAATGAGGTGATTCTTACTACAGTGAAAGCTTGTAATGACTCTAGATGTATTTGTTTTCTTTAGCAAAACTCATATATATTATAATTTTCTTAAGCTAGTTAAAATAAATATGCTTATAGTTTATAGGTTCATAGGTTCATACTAGGCTATCTGCCCTAGGGCATTTATAAGCCTAGCCAGAGTGTGTTTGGCTTTTGCCACCCATTTTAAATTAATTTTGCTACGCCCTTTTTCGAGGTTAGTATACTGTGCCTCTGTCTAACAGTGACACAGAAGTGATACCCGGGGTAAACCTACGATCTTCCATCCACTCATCAAGATTCCTCTTGAAGAGAGTCAATGAGGGACTTTGCCTAACCTGGACTGAGATTTTATTCCAGAGTGAAGGGAGCCTCTGGGTTATGAATCTGTCCCTCCAGCATGTCCTATTTATTTCAGTGCTGAGGTTCAAGTCTCTCGAGTGCGTGGCTCGATGGGATTTGGATTTTCTGAGGTGCAGCATGTCCATTAATTCCGGGTTGGACATGGCTTTATACGTCAGGCACAGATCGCCTCTGAGCAGGCGGTATGCCACTGAGTAGAGCTGGAGTTTCTTTAACTGGGCAGCATATGGCATCTGTTTGAGCCCTTTGATCCTCTTGGTGAGGTACTTTTGGGGTCTTTCCAGTTGCTGCAGGTGTCTGGTAAGGTACATTCCAAAAGAGGCATTGTACTTAATTATGGGCCTGATGAGTAAAGAGGCATGATGACCTCCCCTGATCTAGATGTGAATCCCTTCATGATTAGGTGGGCTATATAAAATGTTTTTCTAACCACTTTGGTCACATGGTTGTCAAATGAGAGATTGCTATCAACTTGGGTCCCCAGGTCCCTAATTACTTCTTCTGTACTTAATGGATTACCATCTATGTGGTAGTTTGTGGGCACTTTGTTTTTGCCAAAGGGGATGGCTATACACTTTTTGGCGTTTAGCTTGAGGCCATGTTTCTGGCACCAGTTGTCTGTTTCTATGAGACCCTTTTGGAGGATGCTTGTGTCGGCTGGAGAGTCGATTATGGCGCCCAGTTTGCAGTCATCTGCGAACTTGTTCAGCCACAGTCCTTCCATGTTGGCCTGTACCTCCAAGAAATATATACCAAACAAGAGAGGTCCTAGGACTGAGCCTTGTGGGATGCCACTTGTAACTGGTTTGGAGTCTGACATGGCTCCAGCAATTCTAACCATGTGGGTTCTGTCCTTGAGCCAGTTTGCAACCCATCTAGTGACATAGGGGTTTATATTTAAGCTGGTGAGCTTATCTATAATGCCCGAGTGGGGTATTGTATCGAAGGATTTTGCGAGGTCTAGGTTGTGTGGACCACCTTCCTCTCGTCAATGGCCTTGGTGACTGTTTCAAAGAAATCGGCCAGGTTTAAGAGGCAGGATCTGCCCTTAACAAAGCTGAACTGGGTAGGATCCTGTGCCTGTAGGTCCCCAATATCTTTATTTATGAGGTCCATGATGATCTTTTCCATAGTTTTGCAGACCAAGCTAGTCAGGCTTATGGGGCGATAGTTTCCAGGATCCGTTGAGGCACCACCTTTGTGGAGAGGGACCACTGTTGCTGTACGCCACTCTTTGGGTACATATCCTGTAGTAAGGCTGAGATTGAACAGTAGTTTTATGTTTGGGTTTAGCTCTTCTTGGAGTTCATCTAGGACGCAGCCCGGGACACTGTCTGGTCCCATTGATGCTGCGTTTTTTGCTTTGGAGTGGGCGGCTCTTACCTGAGCATCTGAGATGTCAGGGGGGCAGAACTCTGCTGGGATAGATATTTGCCCTTTTGGTGGGGGGGGGGGAGAAGTTTGCGCTGAACCTGTCAGCTAGCATGTTGGCAATGTCTGTGGGGTCGGTGTATTTTTTGTCATTTTGGACTAATTCTGAGCATATCTGGAAATTCCCACCCAGGTTGCTAACATAACTAAAGAAAGCCTTGTAATTATCCTTAGTGTCCTGTGCAATTTTTCTCTCGAAGACGATTTTATGAGTGCCCGTAGTTTTTTGCTAATACTGATCAGAGATGCCTTCCCTTTTTGGGATTTTGCTCTATCATGTAGTAGCTTCCTCCTTCTATTGTATAGTTTGTTTATGGCTGGGGTCCACCAGACAGGACGTCTGCCTTTGGAGGATTGGGTCTTGGTTTTATTTGGGATTGCATGATCCATGCATTCCTGAAGGTGTTCATAGAATGCGTTTATAAAGGATTCTGCGGTCTGGGCCATATTTTCCACAGGCCCGGGGGCTTTGAAGGATTCCACCTCGGTTTTGAGGAGTGTGAAATTTGCTTTAGAGGAATTTTTCACTGTGGTTTTCTGGGCAGGGGGTGGGGTCAGGATGTGAATATCCAGTAAGATTAGTTTATGGTCTGATCTTACCAGTGAGGGATACACTTCTGGTCTGGAGCATAGAGTCACATGTTGGTGATGATCAGGTCCACTATATTTTCCCCTCTTGTGGGAGTGGTAACAAGTTGTTCCATAGCATTTGAGTTTATAAATTCTAGGAAACTTTGGGCTAGGGTGTTGGAGCTAGAGTAATGCTCCCAGTCTATGTTTGGGTAGTTGAAGTCGCCCAATATAATGGTGTTTGGAGAGACCTTCATATTTTCCAGTGTTCTCAGGAAGGCCGAGTGGGGTTCCTGGGTTTAGGAGGGTGCTCTATAGTAGGCAATAAACTGGAAGCCAGTTTTACCCACTGTTAGTTGCACATGGATAGTCTCTGATGCTTCGTGCTGCGCCACCAACCTGGAGGTGTGGTTATCTTTGATGAATATTGATACTCCCCCTCCTTTTGTGGTTTCGTCCAAGTTTTGCGGCCGAAAAGCATGGTATGAGTTATAACCTGGTAATGCTGGGGTGCTCTTGGGAGCCTTGAACCAGGTTTCTGTTACTGCACAGATATCAATGTTCTCCATGCTAAGGAGAGTTTCGAGTGCATGCATCTTGAGATTTAGACTTCTGGCATTGAGTAGCATTACTCTTAGTTTCTTATCCCTTGTGATACCTATGGAGGTGGGTTTGTCTTTTGAGCCTTGCCTAAAAAAGGCACTATGGGGGTAGCAAGAGCCTTTGCCAATATCCAAAAGCTCAGGGGTGACAGGTGCAAACCGTCCCTAGTGAAGCATCGTGGCTTGTCGAGCATGTCATCCCAGGCTGACAGGCATTGGATCCCCTTTGAATGACACTAATACTTAAGCCAATTGTTGAAATTGATCATCTTGTCTTCATATTGTGGCATCATTCTTGGTGAGGGTAAGATGCTACTCAAGGTCAAGGTCATAACAGCCTGGGCTACATGCTCAGAGAGCTCCTCTATGTCTCTTTTCATGTAGTCCATGGAGGTACATCTCAGGTCATTCACACCAGCATGGACAATGACTGAGTCATATTTGTACTTGCCTTGGAGTGACCTGAGTACTTGTGTTATGTGGCGGATCCTAGCACCCGGCAGGCAGCTCACCGTGACCTTCTCCTTGTTCAGTGTGGTGAGCGGGACGTCAGTGTGCCTGACGATAGAGTCACCTATTACAAGTGTATCAGGTGTGTTGTTTAGCCTTAAGGGCTGTGACTGTTTGACACACTGGCTTTGTGAGCTATGTGTTGCACGTGTTTTGTTTTGGGGTAGTGGTTGCTTGGGTGTCTGCTTTGGAGGTCTCTGCTGCTTAGGCAGATTTTTATTTAGAGCCTCTGAGTATGTTTTTGTGTGTTTATGTGTTTGGTTTGCTGTCGTGGTAGGTCTATGTGAGACTGGAATTGTAGTGAGTGTGGTTTCCTTCTCCTCCTAACTGGTTACACCAGTACTGAGTTGAGAGAGCTTAGCCTCCAGTTTGGCTATATGGTTGCATCTCTCACATGTGTTGGAATTTGTTGGAAGGAGGAGAGGGTTGTCTGTGTACATGAGGCAGTTGTAACATTGCCTCGAGATTCCCAGATTCACCAGCTGGACCGGAGAGGAGATTGACAACTGACCTTTGGATATGCTAGAATAGTATTGGGAATTCCTTTATAATTGAAAAAAAGGGCCAGTGGGGAACAAGGTACTCAAGGGGAGTTTGTGAGGGTGTAGTGCTTTTAATTTTTTTAGTGCTGACTTATATAATTGCTTTAGTGAGCAAGTGCCAGGTAACTTAAATGCAATGTGTTACAGGTAACTTAAATGCAAAAACGACAAACAGTAACTTTCTTTCAAGTGAAACAAGGAAGTAAGTACAGTAAGCAATGCAGATATCACTAGGGATCCACAGAAATGCTGAAAAGCCACGTTTTAGGTGGAATTAGCTTTTCAGGGAAATAACAAGCAAACAAACAAGCATACAAACCAAGCTAGATTCAGCAGGCCTGGATCTAGTCTATGCTACAGCAAACAAGGTGTACCAATTACAGTAAGAAGCAGTTCAAATATGCAGGCACTATAAGCCTTTAACCAGAAATTCCCAGCTCAGAATGGCAGAGACCAGCCTCTCCTCCCACAAGAGTGCAGACCACAAACCCTCTTAATGTAAAATAACTGGTCTGAAGCCCAAGTGCTTAAACCAGAACTAATAAACTTTTAGAATAACAGACACTGAGCCCTCAATCAGCAGTTCCCAACTTAGAAGGATGTAAGCTGCCTGTCCTGCCACCACAGTGCAGGCCACAAACCTTCTTAATGTAAAACAACTGGTCTGAAGCCCAAGTGCTTAATCCAAAAGAATTAGAATGATAGCTACACTTTAATCAAGTTACTACCAAGCAGTAATAAATACAATTGAATACTTTAAAGAATGCCTGGATTAGTGCTCAAGTTATACAAATAAAGCTAGATTCAGCAGGCCTGGATCTAGTCTATGCTACAGCAAACAAGGTGTACCAATTTCAGTAAGAAGCAGTTCAAATATGCAGGCACTATAAGCCTTTAACCAGAAATTCCCAGCTCAGAAGGGCAGAGTCCAGCCTCTCCTCCCACAAGAGTACAGACCACAAACCCTCTTAATGTAAAATAACTGGCCTGAAGCCCAAGTGCTTAAACCAGAATTAATAGACTTTTAGAATAACAGACACTGAGCCCTCAATCAGTAGTTCCCAACTTAGAAGGATGTAAGCTATGTGTTCTGCCACTACAGTGCAGACCACAAACCTTCCTAATGTAAAACAACTGGTCTGAAGCCCAAGTGCTTAAACTAAAAGGCTTAGAATGAGTTACACCAAGCAGTAATAAATACAATTGAGTGCTTTCAAGATGACGCAAAAGCAAAATAAAGTAGGAAGAAACACAAATACAGTAAAAGCAGATAATTTTTTTTTTTTTTTTTTTAGTGGAAAGAGAGAAAGGAAAGAGAGAAAGGAGTAGCAGAAACTAAGCTGATTGGCCTTCTCAAATGTTCTCCCTGTACTGGGTAGAATGAGGTAATGACGCTAGACTGGGAGGAGGGTCCCAGATCAAATTTACACTAGGGGCGGGCAACTGCAAAGCCACCAACTAGAAAAACACTATACCAACAGGGAGGGAGGGTGAGAAACAAACTGCAGAAATGTTTCTCACACCTGAAAAGCAGCAGTGAGCCTTTAAATGAAAGTTTTAAACAGCTAAAGGAGCCTCTAGAAAAAAGAGTTTAACTGCAACAAGTTATCAGAAATAAACAACCCAACAGATGCTTAATAAAAGTGGACAATTTCCAGTTAATACCTCACACACAGTGAACTAGCTAGAAAAATACACAGTACACAAAGTGCTATAAATAACAAAGAAATAAAGAACAAAATAAAAAATAGGATACCTAATGTTATATATTATAGCTCCGAGTTTCCTCAGTATCCTTCCTTCGATCAGTTCAGTGTTCAATATTCATTATACTATATTTATTTTATGCTCTGCTATATTATTTATGTTTAAAAGACCATGATGTTAATGGGAAGGCCCATTTTAATTTAAGATGTGAGAGAAAAGCTTTACTGTGTAAGACAAGTTTCACAAATCTGGGTGCATTACCAAACCTTAGGTACAATACAACATGGTGGATGCAACTAATCCTTTAATATAAAACCTAGCCCCAAAAGTTCCTGGAATTCAATTCATTCAAATGCCATGGAACAACTAGTCACCATCCCCACAAGAGGCAACAACATACTGATCTCATCATCACCAAACATGGGGGAGCACACCGTTCAACACCGGAGGTGTACCCCCACTGGGAGACCAGAGACCACAAATCTCTCATCCCACCCCCTCATCCCACCCCAATAAAAAAAAAAAAAGAAGAAGTAAAGAACTTCAAAAAGCACTTCAGACTACTTCTAAAGACTAGTGTGGTCTCCTTTCAGGCCCCGGTACGGCAGAAACATGCACAAAAATCTTCTACCAGCACTTCTGCCTTCTGCATGGATAAGGCAATCCAAATCCCAAAAAGACTCTTTTGTACAAAAAAAAAGCCAAAGCTCCAGGAAGGTGGACGTCAGCCATAAACAAACTCTACAACAAAGGAGGCTCAACAAAAGGAGGAGGAAAAAAAGGAGAGGAGCACAAATCAAAAAAAGAACTAAAAAACTATAAATAAAAATAAAAAAAAAAATTTCCAGAGTCATAAAATCAAAAAAAATAAAAAAGAAAAAAAAAAGCAAAGAATAGAAAAAATACAGCTTTCTTTCTTAACTTTAACTCAAAAGTAGGAAACTCCTGGGAAACTCCCGAGAGCTAGTTCAACTGATACTGAATGATGATTAACATTACACACAGACATTGACATTTTCAAGGCTCCAAAAGGAGGTGCAAACTTCTCAAACGACCCAAGATATCTATACTATCCAGCCAAACTGCCACAGCCCTCCAAAGCTAATCAGCAAAAACAAAAACACAGCATCCATGGGAAAAACACAGCATCCCGGCTCCTGATGGTGTCCCCGCCAGTGTGTCTATGAAATCAGGAGAATTAAACCAATGCACTTACAAGTGTTAAAATCAAAGTCTTAACTTGCGCTGGATACTATGTGGAGTGGCGCGACTGTGCGACTGGCTCCACCGCAGCCTCTTACCGCCCCCCTGGAAATTATTAAGCATTAGTTTGACAGCCCCACAATCTGCAATCTGCAAAGCCATGGAGAGGATCATAAATATTTGCATACTAGGGAATAAGAGTTTAGGTTTTTGGAAGGCAGATACCCGCTTTTTCTTTTTCAAATTTTTTGATTTACCTTTTAAATTTATTTGACTTTTTTGAAGAATTCACAAAGGAAGCGATTGAAGAAAGGCCTAGGCCTTCGCCTACCTCGATCTTGCTAAGGAAAGGGTATCATTACAAACTCATCAGTTCAAAAACCAAACTATCATATCAAGAGAACAAATATATCATCACAGAGAACAAGACCTGGCGCTGAGTGGGGCCACAGTCCATGTCAGACTTCTCACACAGGGCTTCTCCCACAGGGCTCAGTCCACTTCCACTTGGCTTGGCATCTATCTGGGCCCAGCAAACATTAAGCAAATATTAGGAGACAAAACAAGCAAAACAGAGCAGATGACTGCAAAAGTAAAATAGAAACAAATCTGACAGAGATATTTCAGAAAAGCTAACAGATAGAAAACGATAGTCCCTGAGAAGGGTCTCAAACTAAAAAGTAGAAAAGCCATGCAGTAAATGCCAAAAAAACAAGTCAAACCCTAGCTACCAAATAGGTGGCAACCACTGACCAGCAAGAGAAGGGACACCCACTGGCAGGTTGGAGTTATTCGAGTCTTTCGTAGCTAGGGCGATGAAGCAGAGTTAGGTGCCCAGTCCATCCTCAAGGTTGCCCACTCTGTAGCTAAAAGGGTCTCATCCAGATCATGAATGAGGTCATAGTCTCCCTAATGAATCTTTCTATCTAGACTTAGGGAGGTCATCATGAATGTTACTGATCTCTCATCAAGCAGCCACTTGAGAAGGATACAGTTCCTCACCAAAAGTATAAAGGTGGAAACTTGCAGCAGCTGGAGGCCATACTGAAAGAACTTCAATTCAGGGTGTCGCTATCATTGCAAAGAGGGCCACTTGCCCTACAATTTTGAACCATACAAGATCCATCAAAAACACACAAACTTCAGACAAAACCAAAATGAGACTTGATGCCACAACCTCAAAAATCTAAGGATGTCACATGCCGTTAATTGGACAAATCCGAATGATGGATCAAGACAAAGGGACTTTAGGAATGTGCTTGAGTCCCACCTCATTGGCCAAAGACTCCTAGAGGGTGGAACAAATCACCCAAATGTCTTGATGCTGAAAATCAAGATCTAGTGTCAAGATAAAACTTGACCAATGCATTGCTCATCAGAGAAAATCCAGAAGAATGGGAGCTAAATGGCATTCTAGAGCAGCCCCAGAAAACGGGGGGGCGTAGTTATGAACAAAAGGAGGGCGTAATAAATAAAGGAACTTCCTGAGATGTTAAAAGAGAAGATAAGAGAAGCATAACTTTAGCAGCTATGCTATAAACAACTATGTGTTCAAAAAAGGAATGCAAATGGGAAGAAACTATATGTACAATGAAGCTAAACATGAAATTTGCAATTGTTTTAAAGTGCTTCAACTAAAACAAACCAGGCAGCACAGTGGTGCGATGGTTAAGTTAGTTTCCCCCATGACCTGGTTCCCGAGGTATCTTCTCCATGGAGTATGCATATCTATTCTGTACTCATATGAGCTTTTGCTAGAGACTCTTTGATTTCTGCCACATCCCAAAGAAATGTTAATATGCAACTTTGTGGTATTCTAAACTGCTCACAGACGCACATTGTGCAGATGAGTGTGTAGATGTGTGTGTGTGCATGTGTGTGTGTGTGTGTGTGTGTGTGTGTGTGTGTGTGTGTGTGTGTGTGTGTGTGTGTGTGTGTGTGTGTGTGTGTGTTTGCTTCCTGTGATGAATTTGCACTGAATCCAGACCGGGTTCTATGATATTCACCCACCGCAGATATAGGCTGCAAACTTCCTGTGACCCTAAACAGGATGAAAGGGTATCACAAAGTGAATGGAAAGTTAAATGAATGAATTTCAGCAAACTGATTATACACAAATGACTGCTGACAGTAAAAGTGAAAATGAACAGGACCAGGTCAGTAAACTAAGTGTATAAGCCTGGACTTACACTGAGCAGAATAATAGTTAGGAATATGAAAAATTCTGTTAACACAAGCTGCTAGGCTAATATAACAGTATCAAAATATTTATAAGTAAGCTAATGGAAATTTTGTTTTCCTCAATATAGTTCCTTGCCCTCTCTTATTACGCCTATTGCTGAAAGTTTAGTAGTAAGCTAAAACTAAAAGCAGTTAACATACACCAAGTCACTTGTGTATAAAGCATATATTAATGCCTTGCTTTAAAAACATATAAGCTTGCCACGCAATTAAAATAATCTAATTTTATAGAGCTTTACTGAGAGTCAGTGTCCTCAAATTTAGAACATAACCTAGTATTTTCCTTCTTCTTTGGATTATGTCCATTATCATTAGGGTCACTGCAAAAATATCCCAAACAACAAACTAAAACAATAAGTGAGAAGGTCACTGAAAAACCAATCAGTAAAAACAAAATGGAAACTCCAGCAAAACTAGAGCTTCCACTGAGTGACCTCCCAAACCTCTTGTATCAGAGGTGCATGGGATATATGCAAATGACCCTTATGAACATCAGGTGTTGTTCATAAGGGTCATTTGCATATATCCCATGTGCCTCTGATACAAGAGGTTTGGGAGGTCACTCAGTGGAAGTTTTAGCTTTGCTGGAGTTTTCATTTTGTTTTTACTGATTGTTCTTTGGATTAGGAATCTGGAACTATTTTATCATGTTAGTGTCCAGTTATAAGATTCCAGGGCATTGTCTAGGCTCATTTTCCTTTTTGTCTGCTGACTGTAGACTCTTTTTTTATGGCAGGCAGCATGTGGTTGACATGTTTCAAACATTTTTGCCTGCCTATGAAGATGGAGCTCTTTGTTTTAAGTTTAAAACAGAAGGACATTGGATGCAACAATGTGGAATACTAGATCTCCAAGTTTCTTTCCTTATGGCAGGTTGACTTTTGTCTGTATTTAGCCTAAAACTTTTCATAGAAATAGACGTGCTTTATCAGAATAGTCTCCCCTCACATCAGTAGCAGAAGGTAATCCCTTTTATATAGGAGCTCCCACTGACTTTTTCTCCCAAAAATCATTTGTAAAGTAAAACAATTCCCTGCTTATTCTGTTTTATTTTATTAACACTTGTGTTGACCAGGATTTCCCCACTAGGCTAGCAGACTTTTTTTCTGGGAGATCCAAGATGGTATTCATACTCACTAGGACAAATTTGTGCAGTGCACTTCCCATATTTTTTTTTTTCTTATAAGTGCATTGGATGTTTCAACATCCCCTGAGCTACCACCAACTCTGACAGTGTATCAAAAGGACAGTGTTCTCAGGTGTGCAATACGTCTTGTGCTGCGCTGCAGTGTCAGTACCAGAAAATGAATCCAACCATCTGATTTAGGAACAGAATTTACATCCATCTGATCTCCCAGCATTAAAGAAAAGTGGAATCCCTGTTGAGCCACTGACAATACTTAGGAATTAATTACTCTCAGCTCCTGTTGGTAGAAGTGCATAGTCCTTAGCACTGATAATTTATTAAGTCTAAAGATTTTTTTTGCATCAAATATTCTGTCGGTGCTAGGTTAGTTACATTAGTTTTCAAGCCTGTGCCAGTCTTGCCATTTCATTTTAGGTTAGGGGTTGTAAAGTTTTATGTTCAGCACCCTGGATAAGATTATCTTTTTTGATTCCCCTTGATTTTCAAGATGCCCTGCATTCCCCTGAGGTAAAAATGAAGTTACACACACACACACACACACACACACACACACACACACACACACACACACACACACACACATTAACATACATGCATTTATAAACATGCATGCAGTCACGCACGTATACAAACAAATATGCACACATATACACATATGCATACATGTGCCACAAACACACACACACACACACACACACACACACACACACACACACACACACACACACACACATGCATACATAGATACAGATGCATATACACATGCACACATACACAAAGAAACATGCACACACTTGCACTCAAAGACAAATGAGCTCCTACATAAGAATTAGACATTTTTTGACTATAGCATGAACACATGTACTTAAGTGATTATATTGTTTTATTCTAATACTCATGCCAATGATACTATGAATGAACAAAGACTTAGCCTTCTTGCATGAGCTCATTGGATACTGAAGAATGTCAAATAAAAGGTTGGCTACAAAGAAGGGATAAGATACCATTTGAAAAATAAGATAAATGAGAAAATTGTTCAAAGAGGTTAAGCCTGCGTTTGTATGTCTAGACAACCAATACCACAATTTTATCAACTATCTGAATGGAAGAGCCCATTGCCCCATACAAG
The DNA here is from genome assembly GCF_019279795.1 of Protopterus annectens. Taxonomy (NCBI): domain Eukaryota; kingdom Metazoa; phylum Chordata; order Ceratodontiformes; family Protopteridae; genus Protopterus; species Protopterus annectens. The sequence goes on from NC_056726.1 coordinate 1,258,821,921, forward strand.
TTTGTTCATATCATCCTTGCTCAAGTGTCACTTCTCAAAGTTGCACTTGTTTATATCTTGTTACTTACTTTGTATAGTACTGACGTTCTGGTGCAAAAGGTATTGTTTTGAACATTGTCTTAGCGTGCAGAATCACAATAAAAGAAACACAGTATTTCCATATTACTGATTTCTCTTTCTCCAATGTGCAGCAACCTTAGAGTGAGAAAAATAAAATAGGGGTGGAGGGAGCCCTCCACATGACAAATGCTAGGTGGAGTAACATTTTTTTTCTTTTTGTCAAGTATCTGTACAGCCTTGAGTATGCATGTTTTGAGAATATATTATTAATTCATATGGGCAATTTTGCAATCAACAACATGACATTTTAAATTCATTAACAATTGGAGAAACACAATTGTCTGCTGCATTAATTACCTAAAAGATATAACATTACATCCATATTCAAATAAAACATTCTCTAATTATGTGATATATATATATATATATATATATATATATATATATATATATATATATATATATATCTATATATTATATATATATATATATATATATATATATATATATATATATATATAGAGAGCTATATATATATAGTATGCCTGTTTAATATGTGTTATATTACCAAGAACTCCTTCACTAAACAAAACCCACCAGGGATGACAGATATTCATTAATACATGCAACATATCTACTACTATTTCCCTAACTATGGTTCCTAGCAACATGATCTTATATATATATAATATATATATATATATATATATATATATATATATATATATATATATCAACTGAAATTCACCTCCTTAGTGGCAGCCTGATCATGAGAACATCATCTCTGCATGAATGGTGGTCTATGACCTGTGCTCACACAACACCAGAAATGCAGAGTATTAACTATGCAAATGCAAATAGCAATCTTACACGGATAGGTGAGGTACAAAATACTTAAAAGAAAATACCCAAGTACAATACCCATAGGTAGAGAGTTCATTCAGAAGCACAGATCTTAACATAAAGCCCAAAACATACAAGTATAACAATGATGAGAAATTTGCAAACCTAAGTGCATAATATAAGCAGTAATCTCTCAGTGAAGCAAAAGGTACATGATGATAAATATTTAAAAATATTTGCATAGTTACAATATTTCTGCAGATAATTATGTAATTAAATATTTTCATTGCTTTGAACTTTCATTTGATGTACAGAAGAAGGTGCTTAAGTGTCAGGGATCAGAACAAATTACCCTATGTCTAGGTTGTTATCGAAGTTTTATTATTGCTAACCTGTATCGTGAAAGAGCTCCAGTCACGTTATTCCTGAACCTTCTCTTTTAATTTAGCTTTGAATATGTTAAGTTCATTTTCTGCTTCAAGTAGGTGGACTATGTTTATAGAAGGCCTTAGTAGTAAAATACTTTATTGTCTTTGAGGCTTCTAGGCCATAGTTTGGCTTTCTAATTGAGAGATTGTTTTCCAGCAGTGGACAATAACCTAGATTAATACGTTTGAGTGTGAGGACACTAACTAACAGAACTGCTGTGCTCTAATAAGTACCACCTGCATTTTTTAAGTGATTCCAATGATGTAGTAGTTTACCTGCTAGGAATACAAACCTGAAGATTTTATTTTTTGCCACCTGGAGTTTCTGTCTGTGTTATTGCCTGAGTGAAGGCGCAACAGGGGCTGGCTATAATCAAATCCAGATATCAGAATATTTTGGGCAATGCATAAACATACAACAGGGAAAAAGATATGAGATTCTATAGCACAGGTTTAGTTGTGTGAGTGCTGCTAATAGCTTTGTCTGCATGGGAGGAAAGTGACAATAAGTGCTCTTTGCTGAGACCTCTCCTGGTTGGCATCTACTTTTCTGAAGTAAAAGCCAATACCAAAGGGCCCTGGCTAACTAAGTTTGCTGATGACTGCAAGCTAGGAGCAGTCAATGAATCCCTACATGACTAAGCCATCCTGCAAGAAGGTTTGTCTCCAATAAATAACTGATATCAAAATCATGGTCTGAAATTAAATGCCAAAAAATGCATTCCTTGAGAAGTCGTCTACCCTAGGGAACTACCACATTAACAACACACCTCTAAGAGCTGACCAAGTAGTTCAGGATTTGGAAACTTATGTGGACAGTGACCCTAAATTTTGACCAACATGTGTCTATTGTAAGAAAGACCTTTATATTGCACAGCTTATAAACAAAGGGATTGCATCTAGATCTGGGGATGTCATTGTTCCCCCTTTACTCAGCCATCTTTAGGCCAGTTATTGAATATAATGCCTATGTCAGCATATATTTATCCAGAAAGATGCAATCTTCCCTGAGATACCTTAATAAAAGGATACAAGGCCTAAATAACATGCCCTATGTGGACCGACTCAAACCGCTGCCACTATAGTCAGTATCCTACATACTGCTAAGGGATGAACTGTGTCTGGCATACAAGGCATCCTCTGACCCATTACTGATGGATTAAGTGCACATCAGCAGATCAAATGGCATCAGAAATACTTGATCTGGGGATCGAAACCTCTTCTGCAATATCAGTAGAACGGTGTGAAGAGACAGGTATATTTCTCAGAGCATACCACTGCTATGAATCAGGCTCCCCATCCACATAAAACAAACTTCATCCATTTCCATTTTTATATACAATTTAAATCTATGGATGTGAAACATAAAATTTACCCCAGAAATGCCGCTGTACACCAATGGTCAGATGCAGCTCCTAAATGTTATCCTACACATGGATCGTAAAATTATCTATGACATGATCCCAGTTAATGTTGTTCTATTCCTATGTTGCAGTGTTCATAACCTGAAGGATTCTCTACCTACGCGAACCGAACATCTGGCCAGTATACAAAAAAACATTTGCTGCTGCTTGTTACGTGCAACACTGCACATAGCAAGGCAGTCAACATAGGCCATAATGGTGATGTCAGCATGTACCATTTCTCAGAACTTCTCTGCTGCCAGTCTGAACACCAGCTTCTACCATTCGTCTGATCACTGAACATTTGCTGTTTTCAGATAAGTGCCCCATTGGGGAAAATCTTTGTTCCTTTTTTGCTGCTGCATGTTTTTGAGGCAAGTGCTTTTGTGGATGTCAGATTCCATACAAAGATAGTCACAATTAGCATTTTTTTTTTTTTTTTTTTTTTTGCCTAGGGTCCAAGCACGATTACAAATCTTGCATGATTTGCCAGCCGTTCATCCCAAAAATGCTTTGTAGCCATTTGTCAGCTCTTGAGAATCAATGGCTTAAAAAGCTAGCTTTTGATATGGAGGCCACTGAAGGTTTGCCGTGTGATCCACCAAAGAAGATGGCCAAAAAGATCAGGTCTAAATCTTTGAATGCGCCTCTGGATTCGGGTGAACCTCTCAAGGCCAGTGTAGGCCCAGATGCCCATTCGATCTCTGGTTCCCAACCTGCAGTGGGTATAATTTCGGAAGCTGTTAGGTAGGGTGCCACTAGTATGTCCACACAGGCATCACAGACATCCATTTCGGGTGGTAAGAGGGAACCACAGGCTACTACTGTGGATGTCCTTTGCAGTGCTCCTCCAGCTCCTCCATCGCAAGTTATCCCAACTCCCACTCAAGAACTAGGCCTACGTCAGATGTTTCCTTACAACCTGGGGGTGGTTTTCTTCCTTGTAAGAAGAAATTAAAACAAAAACATGTTTCCTATTCACAGGATCCTTCCCAGATTGACAGGCCTTCTCACAGGGAATCCTTAATGCCTTCCTTGATTTAAATCCATCCACTGTTCAACCTTCCATTACTGTTCCTTTCGCCACTCCTAGCAATTCAGTAGAGGAACAGCAGGCTCTTGGAGAAAAATAAAGTTCTTCATCAGATGAGTCATTAATTTACACATCTCAAACAGAGTGATCTCTAGGCTATAATTACCCTGAATTAGATTCTAACAGTGGGGATTCTCGAGAAGAAGATTTGTCCTTTGGAGAAACTATTTCCAGAATAAGAGATTTCTAAAAATGGGAAAGTAGTCAAGTATCAGAAGTTAAAAAGATATATGACTCTACATCTCCCTCAGTCATGCCTCCTGTTCTCCCTGCTAATAGGCCTGACAGATTCTATAAAGTTCCTGAGGACAGCAAGTTTTCATTTAAACATCCTCCAGCAGATCCCGCAGCTATTTCCCTTTCTGCAGACAAACCTTCTAGACTTCTTCCCTCTACTAATCTGCTCCCTTCTGACAAGGATAGCAAAATGATTGAGAGGTAAAGTGTATACATCCTCTACCCTGGCTTTCAGAGCCATCAACTACCAGACCCACATGTCAAAATATGTTCTGGCCTTGATTACACAAGCTTCTCAGCTGGCATCAGACATTCCTGATTCTCCATCCAAGGCTTAGCTTGCCTCTTTACTGTCTGCCTCAGCACAGGTTCTTAGACATTCAATTAAATGCAGTTGTAACACAACTGATGTTTCAGCAAGATCAGCACCTTTGGGTTCTGTCCTTAGGAGGTACTCATGGTTGAGACTCCAACCTTTGCTTGATAATATCAAAGCTAAAATTATGGACACAACTCTGGACAATGATCCCCTCTTTGGTGCTGATGCTGCAACCCTTTTCAAGTTCCTACATGAAAAAGGAAAGAGCTTAAGGAACTGAAACACATCTTTGTGTCTCCAGTTCCAAAATACCACAGAAATTATCCTTCCAAGACACAATTTCTCAGAAGGAAACAATGCAGTTCCCCTCCTTCCCATAAGAAAGGGATTTGTAGACAGGGATATTCCACATCTCATCAAACCCGTGCTCAAAAGACCTTCTCCATACAGACCAGGTAGTCTATCACTACCTGGAAAATCACTCAAACATCCCCCTTTCCTGGTGCCTATCTTCTTCTCTTCCCTCTTGGAAAGTATCTCCACTGGCAAGTGGGTCCTTTCCATTATTCAAAATGGCTACTACATGGTATGGAAGTCTGTCCCTTCCTTCATGGGCATTTCACAACCTCCTTGGGATCAGGTTCATCTGTTCCCTCAAATCCAAGAGGAGCTGTTAAATCAAGGAACTATTCAAGAACTCCCACTGCTATGAAAAAAAAGAGGGTTTTACTCAAGAATACTCTAGTCTCCAGAAAAGATGGTCCATGGGAGACCAATCTTAGACCTCTTACATCTCAACCTTTTCCTCAAAGTGCCAACCTTTCATATGCTCACTCTGCAAACTCTTGCCTTTCTTCTGCTACCCCAGACCTTCCTAGTCACTCTGGACATCAGGGATGCATACCTGCATATCCCTTTTCATCCTCTATACAGAAAGCTTTTATACTTTTCTGTTCCTTCCTCACTTTTCAGTTCTGTGTTTTGCCCTTTGGACTCTCTATGGCACCAAAGGTATTTACAAAATGTTTAGCTCATGTCATTTTTCTTCTGCAAGTTTCAAGGAATACTGATCTATCCTTATCTGAATGACCTGCTAATTCAAGCAGTTCACCCAGACACCCTAAAGGAAAACCTAATCTTCACTATCTCTCTTCTCCAAGGCCTAGGATTCACCATAAACTCCTTCAAGTCTTCTTCTCAATGCTTCCCAGATCAGATTTTCCTATGGTATGTGAACAAACAGGGGGGCACCAAGTCATACCTGCTTTGCAGGTTGGCCCTTCAAGCCTGGAAGAGTGCCTCTCAAGCAAAAGTTTTTTTGCCAAAGTTTATATTCCTTCAGCTCAAAATGTGCTGACAGACATTCTCAGCAGGTCCATGACACAAGCCCATGAATGGATGCTTCACAAGGATGTATTTTGGGACATTCTTCACCAGTGGGGTGCTTCTCAAAAAAACGTATTTACCTCCCCCATGAACAGACAACTTCCAAAGTTTTGTGCCATAGTCCCTGACCCTCTGGTATGGAAGGTGGATGCCCTATCCTTCTCATGGAAGGAGATGTTTCTTTATACATTCCCCCCTTCCCACTCATTCAGAAGGCCCTACTGAAAATGCAGCAAGACAAACAAAAATCTTGCTGGTGACTCCCTTTTGGCCTAGACTGCACTGGCTCCCTCTTCTTCTGCATTTAGCCAAGGGCAATCATCACAAGTTGCCCACAGGGTGGATCTTCTCACACAAGACAAGGAATCACTTATCCATCCACATCTCACCTCCCTGAATCTAACCGTGTTGGTGATAGGCTTTTGATCTCTTTCCAACACCTTTTTTTCTGAAGATGTGCTTTTAGTCCTGCAGGAGGTCAGGAAACCCAACACTAGGAGATCCTATTTATCCAAATGGAAGAGGTTCTCCATCTGGTCTCTAAATAAAGGCCTAGATCAATTTTCAGTGGACATTCCATTGGTTCTTTCCTATTTGTGATAGCTACTTAAGGCTGTGTTGGCCTACTCTTCTGTTAAAGCTTTTATCTCCTCACCTAGCTTCTAAGTTAAAAGTTAAGATCTTTCTAAAAAGCATCCTTCACATTAGACCTCCCAGGAAACCTGTACCTCCTCCCTGGTATCTAAATTTTGTCCTGGAAAAGTTCACTCCCTTTTTGCCTGCAGTGTCACCTTCTTTAAAATTTTGCACATGGAAAGCAATCCTGTTAGTAGCCATCACTTCTGCTAGAAGAGTTTCTGAACTCCAAGCCCTTATGGCTTGCCAACCTTTTCTCATTTTCCACAAAGACAAGGTATCTCTTTGCACTAACCCTTCCTTCATGCCTAAGGTGGTTAATGACTTGTCCCTGAGCAAATTCATTCATCTGCCCACCTTTTTTCCTAACCCTAAAAATCTTAGTGAAAGGGTTCTTCATTCCTTGGACATGCACAGACAACTCAGATTTTACCTGGACAAAACCAAACCTATTAGGAAATTAGAGCAATTATGTGTAAAAAACCTGTCCCTGTCTCCAAACAAACTAGTTCTACTTGGATTTCTAAGGCAATCTTATTAATTTATGTCTCCATGGGAAGACACTCTCTACCCCTGTAAAGGCACACTTCACTAGAAGCAGTATCCTCTTCTAGGGCTTTCTTCAAATGTTTGGACACTGCATCTATTCTGGTAGTGGCTACATTGTCCTCTGTCTATGCCTTCACCAAACATTACAAACTGGACACTATTTCCAAGTCCAGAGCAGAATTTGCTAGGACAATCCTGCATAGATTCTTAGAAAACTTCTCTGCTTCATCCTCCCTTTCTCATCTCCCTCAGGTTATGAATACTACAACATAGGAATAGAAGGACATATAATACTTGTGTAAAATCTTACCATAACCATAGATGTCCTTCTCTTCCATGTTGCAGTATTCTAGCCCACCCTCCTACCCCCTTGGTACTTGCTGTTTCTTGGATGATGTTGTATAACTCATATCCTAGGACTGGTGTTCTGACTGGGGCATTTAGTTCTGAGGAATGGTAAGTGTGGATATCACCTTTATGGCCTCTGTTGGCTGCCTTGATATGTGCAACATTGTACCAAGCAGTAGCAAAAGTCTTTTGCATACTGGCTGGATGTTTGGGTTGCCTAGGCTGGGAAGCACTCAGGTAATGAATACTGCAACATGGAAGAGAAGGACATTTATGGTTATGGTAAGATTTTACACAACTATTCTTTCTCATTTAGGATAATATATAATTATTAACTATGGGACGGGTAAGGCAATCTATAACCAAAAAGGATAATTTATTTTGAACACAGAAAGGGAAATTGGCTAGGATTAAAATGGTCCACAAGGGCAGATAGTTTAGTACTTACCTATGACCCTATGAACCTAAGAACCTATGAGGAATCTAAGAGAATGCCCAGTTATTTCTGATCAGTGACATCGGAAATGAAGTGTCAGTTGTCTTTCATATGGACTGGTGGGAATGCCTTTGGTGTTTTGCTTGCTCCAAATAGCACAATGATGGACTTTCTGTTGTTATTAATTAGTTTGTTTTGAGTTATTCAGCTGTGGAGGGGGGGTTAATTTGAAGTGTTTGTTGTAGTAAAGAGTGATTTTTATTGAATTCTAGTAGCAAGATATCACCAGCGTAAAGTACAATCATATGGTATGAGAGTTTGAAAGTAAGATCATTTATAACAAAAAAATAAATAAATAAGAGTGGGCCAAGGGCTGAGCCTTGAGGAATTCCAATGTTTCATGTACCAGGCCTTGAGAGGGAGTCATTTGAGAACACCTGAAAGGTTCTGTCTTTTAGATAAATATGGGGCCAAGAATGGTGTCTGTGCCAAAGTGAAGCCTTTGCAATTCTCTGTGAAGGAAGTGACTTACTATTTTGACCATGCTTATCATGTCTGAATAGACCTGCACTGACAAGGTCTTCATTCATGTTATTATAAGTACTGTTATTGACTGTGTAGAAAGCAGTCATTTTACTAAAGCACTGTTAGTCTCTATGTAGAAAGCGGTCATTGTACTAAAGCCATTATAGAAGCTGAGCTGCTAGTAAAAAAGCAGACCATATAAATCTATATGATTGAATAGTTGTTTGTATAATTATTTCTTAAAACATTAACGATTTTAAAAAAGTAAAAAAAAAAATTAAAAATTAAAAACAAATAGTAATTTAGTAACTGAATATAGGTTGAAAATTGGTCTGAAATCTTTGCAATTGTTAGGAGAGGAAACCATTGGCAGGGGGATAATAAAGGCATTTTTGAAATGGCTGAGGAAAAAATAAGTGTTAGGGATATATTAAATAGATGAGTTAGTGATTTAGCAATTGAAGAGGCAGCCAATTTTGGAAAGGTGGATGTAAGATAATAAACGAATCTTCAGAGCTGACAACCGGTTGTTGAAGATGATTATAAATTTCTTTTGCTGAGGTTTTCTTAAGTGAAATGTGGCAGTGTATACAGAAAGGGTATAAATTTATAGGAAAAGTGAAACACTGTGTAATGTTTTTATAGAATATAAATTTATAGCAATAGTGAAACATTGTGTGATGTTTTTATAGAAGAGAAATTGCTAGACTCTGGGTAGTTTGAAGGAAAAATAGTATCTGTCTGAAAAAAGTATTTTACCATTTTCAAGATTTAAGTGGGCTGCTGTGAGGCTTTTATCTGTGATATAGCATTTCATTTTAGGAAAGCATTTAAGAACTTGTGTCATTCTAATGTTAGTGGGCTTAGCAGAATTGATAGCATGATTGCATTGTTTAGTATGAAATGCCACTGATGTAGAGCACCATTGTCATGGTTCTGCTCCTAGAGTTTTCAGGCAGTATCCCTTTGTTTGATCTGTTTTTGTAGATTAGAGGTAAACAAAGAACAAAATTGCCCTCATAACCTCCTGAATATTAATGAAAAAAATATGGTGTGAGTTTGCAAAGATTTTTTTAAGGGTAGTGTGAGGTGGCTTTGGGAGTAGATGGTTGATCATTGTATTGTTTGTAGACTAGAGTTTCGGGCATTTTGTTTGAACTCATTAATTATTTTACATGTAATTATTTGAGGAAGTTCCTTTCAGGTTTTAAAGATCCATGAAGAGATGACAGGAGAGTGGCCACTATGGTTATTAGAAAGAAAACTGATTTGTAACCATTTGTATTTTATGTTTGGTAGTATTTTGTTAGGAGTAGAATAATGACAGTGAAGTGTTTATGTCTTCTTGTCTGCATAACTAATTCCTCTAATCGCAATTGCTGTAGTTTATTATTAAGTTTGGTGGTTGCAGATCCATTGACATTTATATAAAAATCCCCTGAGAGGGTAGCATTGTTTGGTGGAATGAATATTAGCTATTTTGTTTTTATCAGGAATAATAGAAGAGGTGGGGGGGTTGACTGAGGCTATATTTTGAAGAGTATGCCCCCCTCCCCTGGAGTAAGACTTGTTTGAACAGAGTAAGGATTTCTAATATCAATACTAGAAGAATTGGAGAAAAATTTAACCTCTAGGCATGTGTTGAATTTGATTGGTAGAGTTGACCCTCTGCTGGTTCTGTGCTAGGACTTTGGTCAGCAAACATAATATAGCTGTTACAGATGTACTGCGGGAAATAAATTGCTTAGGAGACAGGTTACAGTTAAAGCTAATATAAGCTAATATATAGGGATTTCTTGAAAGTAGCCAAGATTCTGAAATTGCCTAATTGTTGTTTATACTTGTGATATTTAGACAAGTAGTTTTGAAGTGAACTTCCAGGTAGTTAAACCAAGTTGTTATTTGCATTTTACAGTCCCAAATTTGAGTGGATGACTCCAGATCTCAGGATTTTTAAGAGCATGTCATAGATTTTGATTAGATTTTTTTAAGTGGGATAACATGGTACTATGATACTGTCGCAATGCTACTTGCATTAAGAATTGTCTTTTGTATGTATCAGAGTAAATGCCCAGTTTTTATATAGTGCATCTGAGCCCATAGGCTGCACTGCAATGTTTTTTGGATGTATCACATTTACCTGGGGTGTCTGTGGTGGGGACAGTGTTTGCGTGGAAAGGCAGAGTATCAGTGAGCTGAAAGTGATAATGATAAGAAAGACAAATTTAACATAGGCCATGTTTCAAGGAGTGGTAAATGAATGCAAATCGTATTTATTATTAATATGGGAACGGTAGTAGTTAATGTGACAAGTATTAAGATATAGGAGCTTCAGTTGTTTAGGAGCATAGGAATATACTAGGCAAGCATTCATGGGGACCATAATATGCCTAGCCATATGCACTTTAAGCAAGCATTTAAAAAGTTCTTTCCATCTTTTTCTAGCACTTAATATTGCTCACCTCCCAAATTGAATAAGGCCGTACATGATAACCCTGGTGTAAATTTGTGTCTACCTATCCAGTCATCAAGACTATCATTAAAGTTAGCCAAAGAAGTACTTTGTTTCACCTGTAGTGGTAACTCATTCCATAGGCTAGGAATGCATTGTGTTAGAAACCTATCTCTCCAGTGAGGCTTGTGTAATTGGTGGTGTAGATGTAAGTCCTTATTGTGGGTGTTTGTAGAGCCTCTGATTCTGCAAAGCAATGCTCTGACATTGAATAATTGCAGTAGAGGCTCAGATAGTGTATGCTTGGAACTGATGAAAATGCAGCTTGGTATTTTACTGAAGACGGATTTGTAGTTTCCTTTGGAATCTGTAGCAACCTTAAGTCCAAACTCTGTTTTACATATGCTGGCAAATTTCAGTGTAGTCTTGAGGTAGGAAGATGGGGATTTCTGGCAACTTTTCATTATTTTTCCTTCTTGTGTAGTACAATTTATTAATACAGGAGTTCCACCAGAGAGATTTATTCTCCACTTTACAGTTATATTTAGGGCAGATGGATACTGACTTTTCTATGCAATTGTTTAAGTGCATAGAAAATTCAGAAATGAATGCAGCAGCCTTTGCAGTTGGGCCCATTTGCAAGAAATTGTTGTGGGATTTGGCAAAATAGTTAAAGTGTTTACCTTACAGACACAATGTGCAGGGTTTGATTCTCACATGGGTAATTGGCTATGTTTTAAATGGCCCACAAGGGTAGTTAGCCCAGTAGTAATCTATGAATTTTGCTTAGGTGTTCAACAAGCTGAAGTCTCTAAAGATAGTCTTATTTGATGGTGGGTTGGTAACACAAGACCTGATGAAGATGATTGATAATGTAATTAGACTTAACAAGTGATGAGGAGATGCAGGGTAGGGTACATGTGGGGCTCAGTAGATAAGGACTGGGTCAAGGATATTAGAGACTCTAGTGGGTGGGTTTACAATTTGCTCCAGTTGGTATTAAGGAATTCTAGGGGGGTGGGTTTGCATAATAGGTTCATAGGTGTGTATTAGGCTAATGGCCCTGGAACCTCTACAAGCCTAACCCATAGGATTACCCTGGCATTGTGCCACCCAACCTTAGTTCCCAGTGCCTCTAGTGAGTAGAGCCACTGGAGTGATTCCCAGGGTAAATATTCTATTTCCTATCCACTCATCAAGATTTCTCTTGAAGATGGCCAGTAAGGTGCTCTGTTTGACATGTATGGAAAGTCTATTCCATAGCATGGGTAGTCTCTGGGTTATGAACCTGTCCCTCCAGCACGTTCTGTTGATTGCGGTAATGAGGTTGAGGTCTCTGGAGCATGTGGTGTGGAGGGATTGGGATTTCTTTAGATGTAGCATTTCTAACAGAGCTGGGTCAGACATGGCCTTGTAAGTCAAGCAGAGATCGCCTCTAAGTAGACGATATGAGACAGAGAATAGTTGGAGTTTTCTGAGTCTGTCCAAACAGGACAAGTGTTTAAGGGCTGAGGATCCTCTTTGTGAGGTACTTTTGCAGCCTCTACAGTTGTTGCAGGTGTCTAGTGAGGTACATGCCAAATGGGGCATTGTACTCGATGGTTGGCCTAATGAGGGAAGAGTAGAGGAAGACAATGACCTCTTTCTTCCTGGATGCCAAACCCTTAGTAATGAGATGTGCCACATAGAAGGACTTTCTGACTACAGTGGCAATGTGGTGGTCAAAAGAGAGGTTGCTGTCAACCTGTGTTCTCAGATCTCTTATAATGCCTTCTGTGTTTAGTGGACTACCATTGATGTGGTAATTCATGAGAACCGGGTTTTTCCCATTGGGAATGATGACACATTTTTTTGGCATTGAGCTTAAGACCATGGTTCTGACACCAGTTGTTGGTGTCAGTGAAGTCTTTCTGTAGATATCAACATCACTTGGGGAGTTAATAATGGCACCCAACTTGCAATTATCTGTGAACTCTGTCAGCCAAAGTCCCTTTGTGTTGGCCTGGATTTCTGTGAAGTAGATACCAAACAGGAGAGGACCCAGGACTGATTCCTGTTGGTCTCCACTCGTGACTGGTTGGAAATCTGACTTGGAGTCAACTACTTTCACACTGTGGGTTCTATCTGTGAGCCAGTCTGCAACCCACCTAATGATATAGGGGTTGATGCCTAACTTAGTGAGTTTTTCTATGATTCCTGAGTGAGGAATGGTATCAAAGGACTTGGCCAGATCAAGGTATGCTGTACGAACCATCTTGACCTCATCCACAGCTCTGGTGACTGACTCAAAGAAGTCAACCAGGTTGAGCAGGCATGATCTACCCTTTGCAAAAAACAAACTTTGTGGGAGCCAGAATTTGGAGATTCCCTTTATCCTTTTTTATTAGGTCCATGATGATGCATTCCATAGCTTTGCATATCAGACTTGTCAGGTTAATGGGGCGATAGTTCCCAGGGTCTGTTTTTTCTCCTCCTTTGTGGAGAGGGATGACTATAGCAGTGCACCATTTGGTAGGGGCAAAGCCTGAGGTGAGGCTGTGATTGAACAGAACACACAGGTGAGGTGCCGGTTCACTCTGTAGTTCATGCAGAACACAGCCAGGGATATTGTCAGGTCCCATAGAGTCTGTATTCTTGGCCTTGGACAGGGCTGTTTTAACCTGTGCAGCAGTAATACTGGGTGCCTGGCAGTCTACCGAATTGTAATTGGTCCTTGGGGGGAGGGTAAAGTTTGCACTGAATGGCTAATGTCTTTGCCTCATAGGCACAGGGTACAGGGTTTGAGACTGACATTGGGTTATTGGGTAGACTCAAAATGGATCAAGTATTCAACTATGAAGGTGTGACAATCAATGCTTGGGTAATTGAAGTCCCCTAGTAAGACGGTTTGGTCTGATATATTTTTGAGGTTATTTCCTGGATCTTTGAGTGACATTGATGGGGATTTGTAGCTGACAATGAGGTAACAGCTGGAGTGATTTGGATCTCCATAAGCTCCAAGTTAGGATTGTAAGTAATTTGAAGTAAAGTAATGATGTTTCTAACAAATACAGATATTCTCCAACAGTTTCCACAGGGTTTGAAGGTGTTATAGGTGCTAAATCCTCTTAGAGAGGAGTGCTGTCTTTGCATTAAAACCATGCCTCAATAATTATACAAATATGAATATGTTCAAGTTGCAAGAGAGCCTTAAGATCTGACATCTTTCTGTGTAGACTCCCAGCATTCAGTAGTGCTGCAATGATATTTTCCAAATCTGAGTTTGAATTTTCTATGAGGAAACGTCCAGTAAGGAGACTGCCTAAAAATGGCACCGTGGGCCAGCAAAGGGCTTAGTCAGTCTGCAGAAGCCCTGGTATGACAGATATAACTCATCTTTGGCAAAACAGGAGTTGTTATCTATGGTACTAACTCCAATAAAAATGGCACCGAAAAACTAGTCCACACAAATTTATTAAAAACAAAGAAACGTAGTATAAAACACTTTTTGTCAAGCTAAATATCCCAACTTCTTCAGATACTAAAAGCCACATCAGTTCTTATTAAATACATGCTCAAAGAGTGTCACATGACTATTCATTTACAAACTTAATTAGAGTAAAAAATATTTAATTCCTAGGTTACACACCTTTACAACAGAAGGTACATGTAGACAATAATCCTACTATAAACTAAACATTCCTACATATTCTTACATAATGTAAGCTACTAATTGTCTAAAAACAATAAAAACAGTAAAAATTGAATGAAAACACATGTTCCTTCTTACTTCCAGTTATCTTGTCAAACTCTTCTACATAGAAAACGCATTGGCCAGACATATTGTAGACTTCCCATGTCACCAGTTTAAATTCAGAATAATAGACCAAAAAGTTTCAGACATTAGAGGGGGTCCAAGTAGTATTCTACTTGAAAAACTGGAGTTATGTTGGCAATTGAGGTTAAATGCCTGTGAAAATCCAGGTTTAAATGAAACATGTTCCATTTTGTGTTATTTGAAACTGATGTGGTTTTTAGTATCTGAAGAAGTTAGGCTATTTAGCTTGGCAAAAAGCTCTTTATACTATGTTTCTTTTTTTTTTAATAAATTTGTGTGGACTAGTTTTTCGGTGCCGTTTTTATTGGAGTTAGTAGCATTCGTTTTTCTTAGTTTGTCTTTTGGGTTATCTATAGTCATTAGACTAAAGTAGCCTTAGGTTCATAGATTAGTACTAAGCTAACTGCTCTTGCGAGCCATTTTAAGCCTAGCCAATTATCCCTTGTGAGACTCAAACCCTGCACCTTGTGTTTGTAAGGCAAACACCTTAACCATTAGGCCACCCGCCCAACCCTATTGAAACTCTTATAAATCTTATGAACTATAATGGGTACCATTGCTGCACCAAGTTATGCTAATCTCATTTTTTTAAACTGGGAAATCAATATTCTTTATTCTAATAACATGTTTGATTCTGGTCCTTGGGCGGGGGTCATGGTCTTCAGCTTAAACTGTTTCTTGGTTTCCTTATTTACAGCAATCATATTTTTGGAACTTTCTTTGAATAGTCATCCCTTGAGCATTTTCTGGCTATATGGCTTCACGAAGAAGTATAAAAACATATCAAGTAGTGTTTTGCATCTATTACTTACAAAACCACTACCAGTTATTTCTTGTCTTACTTATCAAGTATTTACCAGGTGACTTTAAAAAGAAATATTTTCAAAAGTCATTTTATCAGATTTAATAATTTGACTGACAATAATGAATGCTTTTAATGTGACCTGCCAAACTATGAAATAAGAGTTTAGAAATAAGAGTAATTTTTGGAAATGGTCAGATAAGCAGCTTAAAAGACTGTGAATACATGCCTGCAGCTTGATAAGGAGATGGCACTAAGCAGTTCTTCATAGGTTCATAGAAAATAAAAAGCAACTGAGTCATGCCATTGCTCATACTTCCTTTTCTTAGTAGCATCAAGGCCAATGATTCCACTACCAAACATTAGCAGACCGGAGTTCCGCTGTGGCGACCCCTAACTGGGATAAGCCGAAAGACACATCAAGGCCAGTGAAGCCAGGGATAAATTTTTGAAGACCCATCCAATTATCTAGTTCTTGTCTAAGTGAAAATAATGTATTGCACTGCTTAATTTGTAGATGGAGTCAATTCAAGAGGTAGCAAAGGTGTTTTATACTGAATATCTCTCTCCATCATATTTTGTTTATGTTCTAGTGAACTGCTATGTCCCTGGTTCTTGTATTTATTGGATTATTTAATTTGTGAAAATGTGAGCAATCCAGGACAATTGGTTTCCTAATGGCACAGAAGACATAGATCTTCTATCAGGAGTCAATAAAATATTTAATAATGGGACTGTACTTCCAACCTTTTCTGATAGGTTAGGGGTTTTAAGACAGATGTCTTCTTAATTGGGAATCCCTGTGATCTATCTGGTTGTTTGATATGTTAAGTAAAGTACATCCTAAATAATAATAAGCCTAATCTTATAATAAGAATAATGTTTGTTTGTTTGTGTCTTTCGGCTTTTCCCAGTTAGGGGTCGCCACAGCAGAACTCCAGTCCACTAATGATTGGTAGTTGATTTTTACGTGCCGAGTTACCAGCCCTGATGCACAACCTTCAACGAAGGTACACCCATACACGCATGTCTCCACGCAGAAGACACTCTAGCTGAGAATCGAACCAGACAGCGTCTTACTGTGAGGCGACAACGCTACCGCAGCATTAACATCACTAAATTGAAAATGCCAGTGACCTTGAACATTTCAGTGGACAGTAACACCATAAAATACGTAATTAGATGCAAATGGAGAATTTTATTAATAAATCCAGGTATTTTTTCAAAAGTGGGAGAACCACTTTCTACTGGCAAAAAGGGGAGAAATGTTGATGAATATTTTGAGAGACTGCTTGCTCCCTATTAGGATCCCTAAAGAAGTTGCACCTCTAATGCCAAGCTTGGTACATATGGAGAGGTAGTTTTGATTCTTCCTATTGCAATGATCCAAGCCAAAATATCACTTTATTCTCCATCAGGTTATTTCTCCTGATTTTTTAGATTTATGCCATCAGTAGCTCTGAGTACAGGTACAGGGTTTTCTATTTTGTGAAAAATTGAGAAAGATTTGGCCCCATATTTAGGATCCCTATGATAGAAATTTAATTTAACTGAATCCCATACGAATGAGACCATAAGACTGAAATTTCAAAATACGGAAAAATCATTTGACTGAAACCCATAATACTAAAACCTTACAATGCTAAATTTCAACATTCTGAATTGTAAAGTGGACAATATAAAATCAGAATAGGTGGGGGGCTACGCCCCCCACCCCCTAACTATATATGCTAACTCCGGGATCCGACTTCAATGGGGGAAAAGTATATGCCCTTTTCCCCACTGTAGTGTGATCCTGGAGTTAGTATATATAGTGAGGGGAGTGTGGTTGCCCCACAGTGGGGTGTGTGGGGGGAGTAGCCTCCCACCTATTCTTGTTTGATATCATCCACTTTACAATTCAGAATGTTGAAATTTAGCATTGTAAGATTTCAGTATTATGGGTTTCAGTCAAGCGATTTTTCAGTATTTTGAAATTTCAGTCTTATGGTCTCAGTCAAATGAGTTTCAGTCGTATGAAATTTCTATCATCAGATAGGGATCCATAGATATATATATATATATATATATATATATATGTGTGTGTGTGTGTTTGTGTGTGCGTGTGTATATATATATATATATATATATATATATATATATATATATATATATATATATATATATATATATATATATATATATATGTGTGTGTGTGTGTGTGTGTGTGTGTGTGTGTGTGTGTGTGTGTATATGTATGTATATATATATATATATATATATATATATATATATATATATATATATATATATATTATGTACACACATACACACACATATAAGATTAGCATTCGTTTCTGTATTTTCTATGGAAGAACTATTGCATTTCTGATGGACACTATCCTTTCCTAATAAAGTTGGTCATGTGAATTTTAAACCCTTTCAGACTATGGACAGAATTTGAGGGGTAAGTCCCTTTTACCCCTGTGGTAACCAGTTCAAATTCAGTGATAGCCCTACCACAGTGCTCTACTATGAAGAGGTGCAGCACTGAAGTGTGCTGTGTCTGTGGCCTACCACAAATGCTAATGAGGCATTCTGTTGGAGCAACCTGTGCTAACTGTAACAACTGTTTGCTACATTTGTAGCAAGCAGTTTGCTACAGTTTAAAAGGAACATTTTTTTAAACTAAAGCATAAATGGTGTAGTACCCAGTGCAAGCAGGGTGCTACAGGCTAAAAGAATAAAGTATTTTTTTGTTAATAAAATATGTTGAAGGAGGATTAGGAGCACGGTACAGAAGCAGGACCTGAATGGCTGGAGGGGGGTACTGTGCATCTAGCCACCATGTCAGTGTGCCAGTAGAAGGGATGACTTATTAATTGTTTATTTGCTCTGTGTTAGATCTTATGTACAGTGCAGTGAAAAGGAAGCTTTGGCTGTCCCCAACTAGTGTTGCAGCAGCTAAGGGCAAAAATTGCACTTACATATGTTACATTTCCTTATTGTTAGATACACAGCTTGTAATACCTATTAGTGGAACTATTATCCATTCTTGAATTATTTATTTATTTTTTACACATTTATTTTAATATTTGGTTTATTACCTTCAGTTTAGCATGCAGTACATTATCACTGTGAATATTTTTGCACTCACCATTTCCCAGTGATCTCCTTTGAATGTACAGCTAAGACAACTGTGTAAATTTCTAATTTTAGTGCTAGCAGTGATGCATTTTGGAAGGGCAGTTTTCAGTTGCTTTTTACCCTTTAGTTATAGTATTAGTTTTGAAGGTTTTAAATCCTGAGCAGACAACATCTCTTACAATTGACTTTCTGAGTCACGGACAAGCAGATTACTAGACTGCTATACAGAAGTTACAGTTTAAAGTTGATTCTGGGTTACAGGAGTGTGGGACATATCCCTACCTTTTTATAGCACAGCAAGCAATGTTGTTTTACTCTGTAAGGTGCTTTAGTGCTAATAAACAACGGGCTTATCTGTCTGTATCATATGATCTGCTGCCATGCAGTACATGCATGAGCTAATTATCTGCTGACCACTGACCTGTCTGCTTCTGTCCCTTCAGACCCTGTCCCCAGCCACCGCATCCCCATCTCTTAAACTGAACCTCCTCTTAAAAAGTCATTCACAACTTAGCTGCATCTCCTCCCTAACCTGCAATTCAGATATAAAAAGACATTCTATGTTATTTAATGATACCCATTATATTCTTTCTGTACAACTGATTCATACTTATTTGTATTAAAGAGCGACTAACATAACAGTACCAAAACACAATATACATAAATCAGTATTGTTAATGCCTTTAATTCTATGTACAGTATATGGCACATTCTTCAGTAACTGTGTTTGCCTTGTACCAAATGAAAAATTCATCTGCAACAACAGCATTGCATCAATATGCCTTAAAACAAATTTACATCATTGGAAGAAATCTTACACAACCCCATTTGTACAAACACGTAATGATACCAGAATGACTTTATTGATCATCTACTGTTTTATCAGCCATGCAAGTCTTCAAGATGACATATGCTCATTGGTTTATTTATGCATTTGCACTTCTTTCCAACCTTTCCTATAACTAGTCTAGTCCAGATACAGATTTGCTGTATCCAGGATTTTAAGCTTCTGAGTCCCCCAAGCCTCTTTGTGTCATAGGGAAGCTTTCTAGCTTGTCAGTGGGAGTGGTAAGCACTAGATAGCCTATCTACCACAAGAGGAGCCGTTTCTGGTCCAGAAATTGTAGTTTATTGGCTGTTTGGGAAGTTTTTTCATCTCCTTTAACTTTCTGGTCTAAAAGCCCACGTTTGCGCTTTTCCCACCTTTCCTGTAACTAGTCTAATACAGATACAGATTTGCTGTATCCAGGACTGTATGTAAGCTTCTGAGCCCCCCAAGTCATTTTGTGTTGGAGGGAGGTTTCTAGCTTATCAGTGGGAGTGGTAAGTACTAGGCAGCCTATCTACCACAAGAGGAGTAGTTTCTGGCCCAGAATTTGTATTTTATTGGCCATTTGGGCAGTTTTTACATCTCTTTCAACTTTCTGGTTTAAAAGCCTGCATTGCGGTTGTTTCCCACCTTACCTGTAACTAGTCAAGTCCAGATACAGATTTGCTGTATCCAGGACTGGTTGTAAGCGTCCGAGAGGTACCAAAGTCTGCTGTTCATTTTTTCCCTTAGATCTGCTAGCTCTCTCCTCTCCTGCACTTTTACTAGCATATTAGTCTAGCACTTTGCCATATCAGACTTCTTGTAGTAATTATTGTAGCACACAAAGGTGCTACCAGCACTAACCATTCTACAAGGAAACAGCTCCAGTACTTATTATTAATTACCACCCCTCTAGGCATGTCTAAACGTCAGTTCCCTGTGCTTTCTCCTGTTAACCTGGTGAACTTGGGCATCCTGAGGCAATGTAGCAACTGCCTCATGTACACCAACAACTCTCTTCTCTTACCTCAGACTTGCGAGAGATGCACTTATATATACAGATTGGAAGCCACACACTCACCAGCCAAGACGGAAATAGCTGGTCAAGAGGAGAAAGTCAACACTTGCACCACACCACATGTAACACACACCGGCACTGTCTTCACATAAAAACACAAACTACACACCCACCTTCGCAGAGGCTCTCAATAAAAATTTAAACAGTAGAGACCTCCAAGGTAGAAATGCACTTGACCACCACAACACAACACTAATCACAAGATGCATAACTCTCCTAAACAGTGTGCTACTCAACCAAAGCCCCCAAGGCAAAACAGCATGCCCAGCACATTAGTCATAGGTGACTCGATAGTGAAGCACACTGATGTCCCACTCACTAGGCTGAATAAGGAGAAAGTAACAGTCAGCTGCCTGTCAAGTCCCAGGATCCACCATATAAAGCATGCACTCAGGTCCCTCAACAACAGGTACAAATATGACTCTGTCATTGTACATGTGGGTGTGAATGACCTGAGATGTACCTCTCTGGACTACATGAAAAGAGGCATGGAGGAGCTCTCGGATTATGTAGCCCAGGCGGGTACGACCCTAGCCCTGAGCAGCATTCTACCATCTCCAAGAATGATACCACAGTACAAGCAGAAAATGATTGATTTCAACAATTGGATAAGTTTCTGTTGTCATTCTAAGGGAATCCAGTATCTGTCTGCCTGAGATGACATAACTGACAGACCTCAATGCTTTGCCAGAGATGGCCTGCATCTGTCACCCCTGGGCTTCTGGATACTGGCTAAGGCTATTGCCACCCCTATAGTGCCTTTTTTAGGTAGTGTTCCAAAGACCAAATTACCACCATAACAGCTACAAACAAATGCAATCTAAGGGTTATGCTGCTCAACGCTAGAAGTCTAAATCTCAAAATGCACTCGCTCGAAGCACTCCTTAAAATGGAGAACATCGACATTTGATGGATATGTTGATAAGGATACTAATTGGATAGGCTAACTGCATTGGCAGCAATCTTGAGGAATTTGGCAGGAATATTGTCTGCAAAATTAGAACAAGGCTTTAGATTCTGAAGGAGTTTTTATATAAAGGATGTGGAGATAGGTGAGAGATTGCCTTTGTAATATTAACATTTATGTAGTTGTTGTTTTTAAATTGTTGCAGCTTGACTGCTGATATTATTTTGGTCTTGTTTCCAGATATTCATGGATTATCATTTTTTTACTATCTGTTTTATTTCTGACATTAGCCATGGAGTTCTGGTATCATTACTTCTTCGTACAAATGAGGTTGTGTAAGATTTCTTTCAATGATGTAAATTTGTTTTCAGGCGTATTGATGCAATATTGGTGTTACAGATGAATTTTGCATTTGGTAGAAGGGAAACACTGAAGAATGTTTCTTTAGGCATTAACAATATTGACACATATAGGAATAGGTTCATAGGCATATACTAGGCTAATGACCACCAGGGCCTTTATAAGCCTAGCCATGCAGTCCAACCTAATTTTATCCCTATGCATCCTGGACACTTATTAGGATTGGATACGTTAGTTAAAAAGTTTCCAGAGGTTATGTGGGGAGGGGGGCTGTATGTTAATTTGGGCAATATTATTTGCCTTCTGTCAGAGACATGGAGTGCAGGCCTGTAGTGAATTTCCGATTTCACATCCACTGGTCAAGGTTATGCTTAAATAGGATTAGGGATGGACTTAGCCTCACATGCATGGGGACCCTGTTCCAGAATATGGGGATTCTGTGAGATACATATCTGTCTCACCAACATGTCTTTTTATGTCACAACCAAAATTTAAATCCTTGGATCTCTTGGTTCTAATACTGTTTGTTTTGTGGATATGCAAAAGGTTCATCAGAGCTGGATCTGATGGTGCCTTGCATGCCAGGCATTGAACACCTCTCAGTAACCTGTGGAAGACAGATTATAGAGATAGAACTGTATGCTGATCCATACAGGACAATGTGTTTATACCCCAGATATTCCTGATAAGGAACCTTTGTGTGTGTTTCAACTGTTGCATATGTGTGGTCAGGTACATGCCGAAGGGTGCACTATACTCATTTATGGGTATTATAAGGGATGAATAAAGTGGCACTATGACTTCCTTGGACTTGGATGTCACTCCTTTATTTGGGTGACATACAATGATTTTTTTACTACCTTGCTCACATGTTTGTCAAAGGCCAGATTACTGTTTACAAAGGTTCATAGGTTCATAGGTTCACAGGGTCATAGGAGATTACTGACCTAATGGCTCAAGAATCCTTACAAGCCTAGTCAGTTTTATCCAGATTTTCTATCCCTATGGGAAAGATAACAAGGGTCAGCAAGCAGAGTTTTGACAATTTTTATAGATGACCTCTGTCCATAAGGAACATGGGTGACACCCAGGAGAGAATTTGAGAAAAATATGTTCCCAGATCCTTGACTTCTGGGTCTACTGGGACTAATGGGTCAGCTCTTAAGGGGTGCTTTATCAAAAGAATAATTAGGCTGGATGGCATTTTTCCCAAAAGGCACTACAATGCATTTCTTAGCATTGAATTTTAGTCCATGACTTTGATGCCAGTCTTTTCTGTGTTAGACTCTGTTGTAAGATGTTTGAGTCAAGGGAAGAATTTATCATAGCTCCCACTTTGCAGCCATCTTGGAACTTGGTCAGCCAAAGGTCTGTGACATTAACCTTTACCTCAAAGAAGTAGATGCCAAATAAGAGTGATCCCAGCATGGAGACCTGAGGTACCCCACTGGTGACCAGTCCCTTATAGGGCATGGAATCACCAGTCCTGACTTCCTGGGTTCTGCCTGTGAGCCAGCTGGCAATCCAGTGAGTGCAAGGGTTCATGTCTAGTTTGGTAAGTTTGTCAACTATACCCGAGTAAGTTATTGTATCACATACCTTAGCCATAACTTGTATGGTGTGGTGAATCTTGTCAAGGCTTCTAGCATTGAGCGGTAACACCTTTAGGTTTCTTTGAGTTTTATTTGCTATGTTAGTAGGTTTGTCAGTTTGGCATTGTGTGAAAAAGACTCTAAGGGAGTAGATAAAGTTTTAGCCCATATTCAGGAGCCTAGAGAAGACAGGTGCAGACCATAATTTGCAAAGCAAAATAGGTTGTTAACAATGCCCTCCCATGCTGACAAATATTGAATCTGCCTGGAAAGACACCAGAAACTAAGCCAATTATTGAAGTCGATCATTTTTTGTTCATAGCTAATATGAGCTGAACGCTAGCCGTTATCGGAAATGAGTGAAAGCGTAGGGTTTAATTGTTACTAACATCATTCTAACATATTTAGGTGGCACACAGCAAAAACCTGGCTCAATGGCAACATCTTTCCAGAAATATACTGACATCAAGTGTCTCTGCATCAGCTACTTGAATGTGTGCAGTATAAATAGTAAATAGGCTTATCTGGAAAGAGAGGTAGAGACAACAAAATAAAACCAGTCTTACCTACTGAAGCCTGGATAAGGGGCAGTTTTTGTTTTTGCATCAAAGATATCTTAGATTTCTAGTTAATAGACCTGGCAATAGACAAGGGGGTGGTATGCTAGTGAAGCTAGGAATGATGCTGTCCTTACACCAAAGGTCACTGGAAAATGTGATACGACTTTAGATTCAAAACCGAACTGGATTATTGCTCAAACAGTCATGATGCTACAATAAACGATTGATTGCAACAGCTTATTTCTCATTACCCCCTACAATATAAACTGCTAAAAGCACAGTCAATAAAATACTTAGCCTTAGTAAGAAAACACAATCATCTTGATAAATGACTTAACATACTCCAGAAAGGATCAATTCTTAACATGTATAGAGGTGTCTCAAACTGACTAACAAATGGCAAATAATAACTGAAAGCACAGGACCAAACCTGCAGATATGAAAATGTATTCTGCTGGATGTACTAGTCAATAACATACCTGACGAAATAAAATCATGCTCATTTCAGTTCCATTTATGACCGTTGTCCAGCTCACCTTAAAAACCCTACTCATTTCTCTCAGTTCCATTAATGACCATTGTCCAGCTCAGCCTAACTGGTGTCTATAGCAAGAGAAGTACTTCCAATAAATATGCTTACACTATCCATGCCCCAAAATAATGTACCAAAATTAGTAAGAGAGTTAAGGGTGCTAAACTTAGCAACTGGTAATAGAGATATTCATATCTGACCTTTGTACTGCAAACTTTCTACTACATACTTATTCCAGTACAAGATAGATACTTTCCTTTAATAAAATAATTAGAGTACATAGATATAGAACTCCATGGCTAATGTCAGAAATAAAGCAGCTAATAAAAACATGATAATTCATGGAATATCTGGAAACAAGAACAAAATAATATCAGCAGTCAAGCTACAACCATTTAAAAAAACAATTACATACATATTAATGTTACAAAGGCAGACTATTTCAGACAACTCCAAACTACTATGCTAGGTACTTGGTTGATACACCTCTATTTGCTTCTTTATTTTATGAAGTTTAATTAAAAAGTATTACATATGGAGTAACACTAATTAGTGACATTTCAATATATTCATTGCATTTTAATTGGATTCTGCTCCCACAAGAGAGAGCATGATCTAAGTTTTCCAAGAGAAATAGCATTAGAGCTATTCTCTGAGATTTAGTTTGGATAAAGCACATTTTTTAATCCATAATATCAATGAAAGCAAGCCGTATCATTTTTTTGTCCATAATTAAAAAACGCACTGTGCACTATAACATGAGCCAGATATGTGCACAGAAATAAAATATTCTATATCTCTGATATATAGACATTCCCTTTATCTTGTTGATGTGACTGTAACAATACAACCATTTAAAAACAACTACATACATATTAATATTACAATAGATGTACCTCCCTGGACTACATGAAAAGAGACATGGAAGACCCTAGCTCTGAGTAGCATCCTGCCATCACCCAGAATGATACTGCAGTACAAGGACAAAATGATTGACTTCAACAATTGACTAAGCTTCTGGTGTCATTCTAAGGGATCCAGTATCTGTCTGCCTGGGATGCCATGGTCAACAGACCATGATGCTTTGCCAGAGATGGCCTGCACCTGTTGCCCCTGGGATTCTGGATACTGGCTAAGGGTCTTGCCACCCCTATAGTGCCTTTTTTAAGCAAGGTTCAAATGACAAATTCACCACCATAACAGGAACAGGCAAGCAAAAACTGTGGGTAATGTTACTCAATACTAGAAGTCTAAATCTCAAAATGCACTCACTCGAGGCACTCCTTAAAATGGGAAACATTGATATCTGTGCAGTGACTGAGATCTGGTTCAAGGCTCTAGAGAGGACCCCTGCACTACCAGGCTATAAGTCATACCACACTTTTCGGCCATCTAACCTGGACCAGAACACCAAAGGCAAAGGTGCGTCCATATTCATTAAGGATATCCACACCTCCAGGCTAGTTGCTCAGCATAATGCATCCGAGGTTATCCAAGTGCAACTAACTCTGGGCAAAACTGCAATCTAAATTGTAGCTTGCTACAGATCCCCCACAATGCCCCAGGATTCCCACTCCTCTTTTCTTGATATACTGGAAAATATTAGGGTTCAACCAAACACCCTAATAATGGGCGATTTCGACTACTCCACCATTAACTGGGAAAACTACTCATGTACCAACTCTGTCATTCAACGCTTTCTGGAATTCATAAATTCCAATGCCCTGGAATAAATTATCCACACACCCACCAGGGGCAACAATATCCTAGACTTAGTCGGGTCTATATTAGAACACCGAACATTTGAAATGTCAGGTGTTCTAATATCAACCCGTTTTCAGCTGAAGATATTGAAGTAACAGGAAACCGAATTCTTTCCTAGGGAAACAATTTGGTTGTCCTTTTCTGTTGCTTCGGTATTTTCAGCACTCTGGTGGAAAGTTACGGGTCGGGTTCAGGTAAGTGTGCGATTGTGTGGATGTGTGGGTTAGGATGGGTTAGGTGAGTTAGGGTTAGGGCGCGGGTCAGGTAAGTATGCGATTGTGTGTAAGTGTGGGTTAGGGCGGGTTAGGTGAGTTAGGGTTAGGGCGCAGGTAAGGTGACTGTGTGATAGTGACGGACCTTATGGTTAGGGATTGGGTTAAGGTAAGTGGATAGTTAGTGGTGTTTGTATAGTTTAGTGCAGGGTTAGGTGTTATAGTTTAGGTGTATGTGTGTGGATTACTGTTTGTTTGGTGTGCTTGTGTTGTGTGTATGTGTTTTGGAACAGCAAATTGTTCCCCTAGGAAAAAATTCACTGTTCTGAATGTTCAATGTTTATTTTTTCGATTGCTAGGGTTCGATATTAGAACACTCGACATTTTGAATGTTCAGTGTTCTAATATAGACCCGACTTAGTCATTACCAACATGAGTGACCGGTGTTCCACACCTGAAGTCAACTCCTCATTGGTCAGATCCAACCATAAGCTAATCACCCTAGATATCAGCATCCCGCCCCCACCCACCATTAAGGAAACCACGGTAAGAGATTTCTCCAAAGCCAACTTCATGCTTCTTAAGACAGAAGTGGTGAACTTCATGACACCCATGCAGATGGAAAATACAGTTATGACTGCTGAATCCTACACAAATGCACTCTATAAGCACTTACATGAGTGCATGGATCTTGCTATCCCAAACAGAACCAAGATGCTATCCTCCAAAAAAAAGGAAGCCAATCTGGTGGTCCCCTGCCATAAACAAAGTCTATAACAGAAGGAGGAAACTGTTGCAAAAGACAGTAAAATCCCATGAGTGGAGGAGCTCCCTGGTCAGCCTCAGTAAGAAGCTGAGATCCCTTATAAGATCCTCCAAAGCTAGCTATGAAAACAAAATCGCCACTGATTCTAAGGGCAACCACAAAGCATTCTATAGCTATGTCAACAATCTCAATGGCAAGACCCAGATCTGCTCTGAGTTACAGCACAATGGCACTAAATATACAGACCCAACTGATATTGCCATCATCCTGGCAGATAGGTGCAGTGCTAACTTTACCTCCCTCCTCTCACTCCCTAAAGAGCCCATATCTATACAGGAAGAATGCAGAGTCCCTGTAATCACATCTATGTAGGTAAAAGCTGTACTCTCTAAAACCAAAAACACAGAATCCATGGGACCAGACAACATCCCAGGCTGCGTTTTACATGAACTTCAGAATGAACTGGCTGCCCATCTAAGCACCATGTTCAATCATCATCTCACATCAGGGTTTGTGCCCACTGAATGGTGCACAGCAACAATTATCCCACTCCGCAAAGGGGGAGCCACCACAAATCCTGGGAACTATCGCCCTATTAGCCTGATGAGCCTGGTCTGCAAGGCCATGGAACGTATCATCATGGAACTCATAAACAAAGAAATCGTTAGCCTCCAAACTCTGGATTCCACCCAGTTCAGGTTTGTAAAAGGCAGATTATGCCTTCTGAACCTGATCAACTTCTTTGAGGCAGTCACCAAAGCCGTAGACGAGGGTAAGGTAGTTCACACAGCCTATCTTGACCTCGCCAAGGCTTTTGACACCATCCCCCATTCTGGAATTATAGCTAAACTCACTAAATTAGGTATAAATCCCTACATCACAAGATGGGTTGCCACTGACAGAACCCACAGTGTAAAAGTTGCAGACTTCAAATATGACATCTAACCAGTGACAAGTGGAGTACCACAGGGTTCAGTCCTTGGACCTCTCCTGTTTGGTATCTACTTCTCTGAAGTACAGGCTAGCACAGAAGGCCTCTGGCTAATGAAGTTCACAGATGACTACAAACTAGGAGCCATAGCTGAGTCCCCAAATGATGTGGGCATCCTACAGATGGAACTCACTGAGACAGATGCCTGGTGTCAGAGGCATGGCTTCAAGCTCAATGCCAAAAAGTGCATTGTCACCCCCTTTGATAAAAACTCTGTACCCATGAACTACCACATAAACGGCAGTCTACTTAATGCCGAATCTGTGATAACAGACCTTGGGACACAGGTGGACAGTAGTCTCTCCTTTAATAATCACATCGCCACAGTAGTCAGGAAATCCTTCTATATGGCCCATCTCATCAAAAAAGGGTTCTCATCCAGGAAAATAAATCATTGTTCCCCTCTACTCGACACTCATTAGCCCCATTATAGAGTGCAATGCCCATTTTGGAATGTACCTCACAAGACATCTGCAGCGGCTGAAAAGGCCACAGAAGTAACTCACAAAGAGGATTACTGGCCTCAAACAGATGCCCTACACTGTCCGTCTCAAAAAAACTACAGCTTTACTCTGTAGCATATCGCCTACTCCAAGGAGATTTCTGCCTAACATATAAAGCTATGTTGAACCCAGAGGTGTTGGACATGCTACAACTAAAGAAATCCCAATCCCTCCAAGCTACACGCTCTTGGGACCTATACCTTGTCACCACAATAAACAGGATATGTTGGAGGGATAGATTCCTGTCTCAGAGACTTCCTATACTCTGGAACAAGCTACCCATCTATGTCAGGCAAAGTTCCTCATTAGCATTCTTCAAGAAAAATCTTTATGAGTGGATGGGAAATAGGAAATACACCCAGGGGATCACTTCTGTGGCTTTGCTCGACAGGGGCACAGGAAATTAGCTTTCTTGGGGGACATAAGCCAGGGAACCTTGTTGGCTAGGCTTACCTTGGCCTTTGGGCTGATAGCCTAGTACCTACCTATGAACCTATGAACAAGTAATTCTAAAAACAAATATTTTTCTTAAAAAAAAAAAAACTACTATGTTAGGACACCCAAAACATTGTATAAAACTACAAGGAAAACTTGCACTCAAGTGAGTCACAACTGAATGGTGGAGCCTTGCAGTGGGTTTAAATTTCCCTGCTTGAATTTACAAGGGTACTTTTGTAGTTGACTGACATGCCATGAACCTAGCAACAGGATGGGAGGCATTGTGTTTCTATAGATCCATCCATCAGCAAACAGGGTAGTATACCCTTTATTTAAAAATTGTTACTCACTTTGGTTTGTAGCATACTGTGAATTTCTGGCTAGTAATGTTCAAAGTTTCATTCATGGATGGGTGGTTTGTCTCCTTGCAAATTATGATTAATACCCTTGTTTGGATACAGGATTCTATTTCTCAGTTAGAGTGTTAAGCAGAACTTGCCTTATGGTGAGGTGTTGAACTTGGTTGCTTTGGTATATATACCCAGCAGCTTTAAGGGGTAAGGTACTGTCTGCTGGCTTCACTACTGTCAGTGTTTCATCCCCTGGCAAGACACGGTTCTGAGGTCAGAGGACTGAAAGGGGTAATGTAGGACTTGGGTGTGTAAGGATAGAAATAAAATAGTGCAGGTAGTCCTGGCTTAAAGCTGGTGGTCAGCTTTTTTTTTTTTTTTTTTTTTTTTTTTTTTTTTTAAAGAACAGGAGAGGAATCAAAGAATGAGACATTTATAGACAATGATCCCCTGTTGAGGTGGAGGTATTGTGGGTTATATGCAGTGCTTCCATGCAGGTCTTTGAACTTTGGTAAGGTTCATCATGAAGGGCAAAGTCTTGTTTCACATGGGGCACAGTGTTTGATTAAAACTCAAGTTTTGGCCACATTCATAGTGGTCTTCAGACTCATATCCAAGTTTATTATCTAGGACAGTTAATGAGATGCTGGCTGTGGAATGTTCCCACCCCTGCTGTATAATATGATGGCTTGGCTTTAATTGAGGATGGATATTAATAATAATACTTATGTCCTGGATTTCTAGAATTTGTCAACTGGCCAGTTCAGTTCAATTAATTTTCTGATCACTACTGTGTACAACACACGGTTATGAGTAGAAATACTTCCTATCCAAGATCTCCTACAGCAGTAAGACAGCAAGGTAGTACAGCCTCATTATCTCATAGGTTCATAGATTAGTACAAGGCTATCTGCCCTTGTGGGCCATTTTAAGCCTAGTCAATTAACCTATGTTAGAATCAAATCCTGCACCTTGTGTCTGTAATC